>NC_069508.1:57150396-57450396 GCF_027579735.1 Bombina bombina
ATTGATGTTTAATTTAATATAATCTTAAACTGATATGATAGCTCAAATGGATAGCCCACATAACATTAAACTGTCATGATTCATATACAGCATAAATTAAAATCACCTCTTTACTGTCATGCTATTTTCAGTGTATTTCTTCCTTCTCTTGAATTTCTTTTTCAGTAAGAAATGTCATTTTATATGCCAGCCCATTTTATAACACCTGTGTAGGGGTGGTTTTAAAAACTAGATTGCAATCAGGAGGGGTTACACAGGTACAGAGAGAAAACTAGCCCAGCTCTCAAAATATCCATTGATTGCAAATAAATACATATGATACCCTGATTACATGCTATATTCACAGTTATTCCTGCTCAGAATAATAATACATTTACACTATATACATATAGTGGTATAAATTAACACAGAGATATGACAGACAACATTGTTTAGAACAAGAAAAGGAACTTAGTGACATGTAAATATGTTCGCAAAAGATTTCTGACATAACACACACCTATATATATATATGTATATATATATATATATATATATATATATATATATATATATATATATATATATATATATATATATATATACACACACACACACACACAGGTATATGCAAATATATATTGCAAGGTAAATAACATAAAAATAAACAAGTACTGCAATGATGTGCTTGCTATAAAGACAGTGGGTAGTTCGTATTAAAATAATGCACTTGTGCATATATAGTAAACACTTTATTTGAAACTTCTATGCGTAAAGTGTGATTAGAATAATACCTAACAGAATCTGTGGGTAAAAAGGCTAATAGCACTATTGTCGCATCATAGAGAACAGATTCCTCACTTAATACATAGATAGAGAGGTCCTCATTATTATCTCAAAAGACACTTGCCTCAAAATAAATATTTTCAAAAGTGTAGGCTGTGTCTAAGGTAAATTAGGTACACAATGTCATAATATCCAATTAATAGAAAAATTAATTCTATCGAGGTGAGCTAGTGAAGTTCAGCAGTCAGAACAGGACAGAGATCAGCAGCACTCTTGGGAATAGATGATAGTGAAAAAACGATCCTACAAGAACAAGGATAAAAAGAGGCGCCACATAGGGTGATAACGTATGGAATCAACAGGTAAGATATGTTAGCAGACAAACACCCTCTTAGGTAATGGCTACTCACAAACGGGATGGCACTACTGGAGTGCCTCACTGTACAATTCGGAACCAATACAGTCGTCCGATAGACTTAGACCAGGGACAGCTGCACACTCACAACGGATCTCGCTGGTAGGAGGTTCCACACCAAAGGATTCACTCCGAAGATGGCAGTGGTTCACAGTGTGAACTGGTATGGGCATGCGTCCGCGTCGGGACCAGCAACAGCTGCACAGGAAGTAAGTTCTCTTGGTATTCTTAGTTGAAAGCTTAACCTAGGAGGTTCATATGCTAATTTCTTAGACCTTGAAGGCCACCTCTTTTCAGAATGCATTTTAACAGTTTTTCACCACTAGAGGGTGTTAGTTCATGTGTTTCATATAGATAACACTGTACTCGTGCACGTGAAGTTATCTGGGAGCAGGCACTGATTGGCTAAACTGCAAGTCTGTCAAAAGAACTGAAATAAAGGGGCAGTTTGCAGAGGCTTAGATACAAGATAATCACAGAGGTTAAAAGTATATTAATATAACTGTGTTGGTTATGCAAAACTGGGGAATGGGTAATAAAGGCATTATCTATCTTTTAAAACAATAATAATTCTGGTGTAGACTGTCCCTTTAAAGTGTCTTTTCATATGCAGAGGAAGGGGGAGGGGTCTGTTATTTCCCACTTAAAGTGAGTGTTCTAGCTACCTATTTAACAGAGCTAAACTGGGAGCTTCTAAGTAAGTTTTTAAATAGTTTTATACTGGATTTTTATATCAGTATCTGTGCATATTATTATTTATAGTAGTGTATATTACATGCAGTTATATGAAAATTGGTGTATACTGTCCCTTATTTTTGGTTGAGAACCTGGGTTATGCTTGCTTATTGGTTTTCTAAATATAGCCACCAATAAGCAAGCGCTATCCAGGGTGCTGAACCTAAAATGGGCTGGCTCCTAAGCTTTAAATTCCTGCTTTTTAAATCAAGATAGCAAGAGAACAAAGAAAAATTGATAATAGGAGAAAATTAGAAAGTTGCTTAAAATTGCTGCTCTATCTGAATCATTAAAGGAAAAAATTGGGTTTAGTGTCCCTTTAAGTAAAACGATGTGTATTATTATTATTATCTGCTACTGTAAGTTGAAATTATATAAGGTAACATACAAATTAGGTAGCAAATACATGTCAAATTATCTGCAAGTACTCAGGTTGTTCACAATGATAAGAGCTGTTACATTTGATACATATTATATAAGTATACAGCTTATAGGTATTAGTAGAGAACAAAAAGCAAAAACCAGTGTGCCAAAGTGCAATATCCCTGTTCACAATCGGTAAATCAGACATTCATGTGCAGAGAAACTTGTATATGGGCGTAGATATCTCTTTTTCCCCCTTAATTCCGTTCAGCCAGTGAATATAAGCAGCTTCAGTGTACCAACAAAAACAGACTGTGGCTTATGCCGTAAAGCGGCTAACTATTCACTCACCCCGCTCCTTATGCGGTAGCCTCATCCCGTCTGTCCTCTCCAGATGCGAGTGTCCTTTTCGGGCAAATGAGGTCTTACCTGGTGGTGAACTTTTCAGCGTCCGTTGGTCACCTCCACAATCGCGGATCCTGCTCCTTCCGGTTGTTCAACAGGCTGTTCCAGTTTCAGTACCATTTGTTCGGCTGCACAGCTCAGAATGCCACTCAAGTGTCAGGTGGGGTCCTATAGCAAACTCCTTCCTGATTGCAAGTAAATCAGATACGAACAAAAGGTGCGGATCCCATCCAGATGCTTAAAAAAGGTGTAACTTTATTGCGGTTAACAGATTCATAGTAAAAACAGCCTTAACATTCTGCAAAGCTTCAGAGACACACACTAGAAGTATGGGAACAGCTGAGAGGTTCGGTCTTACGCGTTTCGGCGGATCCTGACCGCCTTACTCATAGACCATCATGGAATGTTAAGGCTGTTTTTACTATGAATCTGTTAACCACAATAAAGTTACACATTTTTTAAGCATCTGGATGGGATTCGCACCTTTTGTTCGTATAGGTATTAGTGTCTGGCTTGTGAATTGTATTGAGGAATCATTAACTTTAGTATCTCGGTTGTCTCAGTAATATTATAGATATTTTAACATTATTATCTATCCATAAGCGATAGGATAAGCATTAAAGGGACAGTCTAGTCCAAAATAAACTTTCATGAGTCAGATAGAGAATGTACTTTTAAACAATTTTCCAATTTACTTATATCACCAATTTTGCTTTGTTCTCTTGGAATTCTTAGATGAAAGCTAAACCAAGGAGGTTCATGTGCTAATTTCTAAGCTCTTGAAGGCCGCCTCTTCTTTTAGGGCATTTTGACAGTTTTTCACCACTAGAGGGTGTTAGTTCATGTGTGTCATATAGATAAAACCGTGCTCACGCACGTGGAGTTCACTTGAGCCAGCACTGATTGGCTAAAATGGATGTCTGTCAAAAGAACTGAAATAAGGGGGCAGTTTGCAGAGGCTTAGATACAAGATAATCACAGAGGTAAAAAGTGTATTTATATAACTGTGTTGGTTGTGCAAAACTAGGGAATGGGTAATAAAGGGATTATCTATCTTTTTAAACAATAAAACATTTGGAGTAGACTGTCCCTTTAAGTAAAAAAATGCACAACTACAGTAAAACATTTACTACTCATCGTGCTCTTGTTTGTCCTCCTCTTTAAATCTATTTTCTTATTTTAAAATATTACAGAATCCAGTTGGTAAAGCTCTGCATTTTCATACAGGGCGCCTCCATCTTGGTACGCACGTATTGTTGCATCATGTGACATAGGCACTGCAACTTTCACAGATTAGTGACTTTGGCTTTTTGTCAGCTGTACCTTGCACTTTGGATTAACTTGCACGATAGAAAGCAGAAAAGTGACATGTTTGCAGGTGTAGACTGTCCCTTTTAAATAAGAAGCGGACCATTTAAACAAAACGCCAGTGGCGAAAACAGCTTATATATTAAGTGTGAGGCAGACCGTTATTATGCTCTGCTATCTGTCAGTGTATATTAAAATTAGCTCTTAATAAGATGCGGACCGCACAAACAGAACACCGGTGACGAGGATAGATCTGGTTATTCAGAGTAAAGCGGACCGTTATCTCCCACTAGTCTGAGAGGTGAATAGCTTCCCACAACATTATAAGGTGCTAATAGTATCTATATTGTTTCCACTTCTTATTTTAAAAAACGAGGATCCCATGTCTCCTCTGGCTAGCTCCCTGACATGTTTCACAAATTAACGCTTTATAAATATATATATATATATATATATATATATATTAACGCTTTATATATCTCTATGTTAAAGTCCTTGGCCTGCCTTCTTTTTTCTAACACTTGAGACCTCATACCTTTAAACCCTTTTTTTATGCAATTTTTTAAAAAATTATTTTAATTAGACAGTGTTATTATAAGTAACTGTACTGTTAAATGTATTTTGGATGCGTTTTGTGAACCTTTTTTTGTCAAGCGTAACAGTTAACCAGAGCTCTGAGGTTACGGTAATTATTCTAACGTAAATCGCAATTGCGCTCATGCATTTGCATTTACTTTCAACTTGTAACATGAGCGGCATTTAACTTGTGCGCAAATGGCCGCAAAAACTCAATAGCTCGCCATTTATAATCTAGCCCTATGTGTATTAACTGGGGAGTATTAACAGGGAATTGATTAAAAGGGTAGATGATTTAATGAAATACGTAGTTTTATTTTGCTTTTTCTCCGGTACATATTATACAATTAATAAACAGAATTATACAAAACTTTTATGCAGAAACTATGAAGGATAGTAGTTATTTTTCTTTTGTTTTTGTTTTTTTTTTCTTCTTTTTTAGTGATCATTGATGATAAAGAAGCACCATACTAAGATATATCATTAGGGATATATTATTCAAATTTTGATTACCTTAAAAATGTTGAATTATGTGTAGTAAAAATGTGTTGTGCACTTTTATCATTATTTACTACATTGATAAAATTGTGTTTTTTCCACTAATCTTAGATAAGCTGGAGAGAACCATGCAATGACTACTTGACTAGTGAAGTAACCTCACAACCTCTGCCGCCATCTTGGATGGAGAGGCTGGTGTTTTAGTCAGGGAGATCTGGGGATGGTGTCATAGGAAACAGGATGTGGTCACACTGCAGGGGAACAGAGCTGATTGAGGAAGTGGGAAGTTCTGGATATGAATAATAATAACTTTATTGCTTCTTTTTAATAACAGCTACGTGTAACAAAAAGGTACACTTTGTAGGTTAGTTCAAATTTAATAACTAGTTTTGTTTAAAAAAATTACAGTAACTTATTTAAAGGGACAGTCTGGGCCAAAATAAACTCTCATGATTCAGATAGAGCAAGTAATTTTAAACAATTTTCCAATTTACTTTTATCACCAATTTTGCTTTGTTCTCTTGGTATTCTTAGTTGAAAGCTTAACCTAGGAGGTTCATATGCTAATTTATTAGACCTTGAAGGCCACCTCTTTTCAGAATGCATTTTAACAGTTTTTCACCAATAGAGGGTGTTAGTTCACGTTTCATATAGATAACACAGTGTTCGTGTATGTGAAGTTATCTGGGAGCAGGCACTGATTGGCTAAACGGCAAGTCTGTCAAAAGAACTGAAATAAAGGGGCAGTTTGCAGAGGCTTAGATACAAGATAATCAGAGAGGTTAAAAGTATATTAATAAAACTGTGTTGGTTGTGCAAAACTAGGGAATGGGTAATAAAGGGATTATCTATCTTTTAAAACAATAAAAATTCTGGTGTAGTCTGTCCCTTTAAAGGAACATAACTGCGTAAAAAGAAAAAGCTATAATGTGTTACAGTATTTATTATTGTGCTATTGTTTGCCTATGACTATATGTTTAATGACTACAAATGGATTAAACACATAGTTAAAGTCAGCTCCAAAGCAGCAATGCATTACTGGGATATGTATACTGGCATATGTGTGCAGCCACCAATCTAGCTATCTTCTAGTAGTAGTACATTGCTACTCTTGAGACAGGTATGCTTTTCAACAAATGATACACATTAAATAAATTTAGTTTGATAACAGAAGTGAATTAAAAAGTCCCTTCAAGAGACGTGAAAATCCATTTTGTTTCTTTCATGATTCAGATACAACATACAATTTTAAACAAATTCCCAATGTACTTCTTTTCTCTCATTTGCTTCCTTCTCTTGGTTTCCTTTGTTGAAAAGTATACATAGGTATGCTCAGGGGCAGCAATGCACTACTATAAACTAGCTACTGATTGGTGGCTGCACAAATTTCCCTACTGTCATTGGCTAACCCAATTTGTTCAAGTAGCTCCCAGTAATGCTTTGCTGCTCCTTGAACAAAAAATACCAACATAATGAAGCACATTTGATAATAGAAATAAATTAGAAAGTTGTATAAAATGTTCTTTTCTTTCTGAATCATGAAAAAAAGGGGTTTGTATCCCATTAAATTCGCACACTCTGGGGCCTAATTATCCTAGTGCGAGCGGATACGATCCAATATTGCGGATCATGTCCGCTACACATCAATGAATGCCAACAGCATACGCTGTCAGGATTTATCATTGCACCAGCAGTTCGGCCGCTAGCAGGGGG
Organism: Bombina bombina; assembly: GCF_027579735.1. Taxonomy (NCBI): domain Eukaryota; kingdom Metazoa; phylum Chordata; class Amphibia; order Anura; family Bombinatoridae; genus Bombina; species Bombina bombina. The sequence goes on from NC_069508.1 coordinate 57,157,175, forward strand.
TGTCAATCAATCCGATCGGGTTGATTTCTGGCGATGTCTGTCCGCTGTCTCAGAGCGGGTGGACAGGTTATGGAGTTCTGTTTCCGGCGAGCCTTCAGGAGTTTGATAAATATGCCCCTCTGTCTAAACCATGAAAGTTTAATTTTGTCTTCAATTTCCTTTTAATATTACATACTATGTACTGGAATTTATCACACTAGAGAGTGGTATTTAAGTAGAGATAGTAAGGACATTTCTTGGATTAATAAGAAATACAAACTACCAAGAATAGTGTCCAGAAATTAATTTAATAAATGTAAATATTATATTCCAAACTCACGCAAAACACTTTTTACAATTTCTGTTTAAAGCATTAAGAAACTCAAAAGCTCTGATTTCTGGTGTTTTTCCTGAAAAAAAAAACATTTCTGCAGGGATTGCAGTTTTGATATATGGCTTTCTTCACTGTAAATATCTTTGGGGTCAAAAGGAAAAATAGCTCTGACTGGGGCCTGTGTGATTGCAAGTTAAATGTTGTTCTTTTAATTGAAACCAAATGTTAAGCAGGTTGCATGATGGGATATTTGGCAGAATGCCCTGTCCAAGTAACTTGCATTTTCTCAAACACATCAAGTTCTGAACTGAATCCCCCTGCAGACATTTCCACTGAAAACAGAAGCTGCGCGTTCTTCTACTTGGTATTTTTGTTTAATTTTATTTTATATTTTCTTGAAGAAAACAATAAAATATTTTGATCATAGATTCTAAATAGATTTTGTTGTAATGGAAAACTTACTAAGGAAACTTATCCACTTTAGAAAAAAAAATGTTCTATTCAGAAATTTCAGAGCTGGATTGAATTAAAGATATGCTTTTGCAGCTAGAAAAAAAAAATAAAAAAAGAGATTTTATTTTATTTTTTTGCAAGATGCTAATGGAATAATTTACATCAATGCTATTTTTTACTTAAGAACTTCTGGAGCTGAAACAAGTATTGTTTATAGGACAAAGAAAAAAAAGTTTGGGGATTAAAAAAAAGAGAAATTACAAGGAAATTTGAAAAGAAGGAGGCTGGTACAGTGAAGAAGAGGTGTTTGCATGGAATAAAAGAGAAGAAGTTTTGATAAGTGGATTACAAGAGCTACAGACGCGTTTCACTTAAGAAACTCTTCAACAGAAACGTATGTGTACTATTTTAGATTTTGCTTTGTATTTCTATTCTTATGGTTACTTTATAGAGTGTTGATATCACTGGTAAACTATTACATTGAAAGGACACTATACATACACATATATATATATGTATGTATATATATATATATGTGTGTGTGTGTATATATTGACCCTCGTCTGAAATAAGAACTGTTGAGTTGAAATATTATGTGTTTAAGACAGATCCATGGTATGTATTGGGCATGTGCATTTATAATGACTATGTCTGTATGACTGGCACGTACGTCTCTGTTTAACCACTAACATTACAGCCTTATGGTGTTGCCGGCTCCTCTTGCAGAAATGGAGCTTGTACCATTAGTCTATAGTACGATTCTTACCCTAGCAATGCCAGGCTGAGTTGCACATTTGTAAACTGTGCTAAAGCCTACAAAATCACTTCATGGATATCAGGCACCATGTTTGTAAAATATAATAGTAAAATAATGTTCTGTTCTGTCTTCAAAAAAAAATGTAGCTTTCATAATTCCCATTTATGTGATCGGAATGTTAAATAGAACGTTGTCGCTGCTAAATAAACATATAAGCCACCTTGTTTTAGATACATATTTTATTTAAATAAAGGAATATTCTTTGAAGGTTTTAAACAATGTGTTTGATTGAAATTACAAGTTAATGATATTTTGGTTTGCTTTATTTTAAAATGGTGAAGTAATGCCTTGACTGTAACTGTAGGATTCTGAGCTTTTGGTTTCCAGATGCTTAACTCTTTTGTGCTGCTGTGATAGTTAAAATGTCAAAAGGAAAAATAATGATTTCGCTGTTTCAATGACATGGGTTCTTTAGACCTTAAAGGGACATTAAACACTTTGAGATGGTAATATATATAAAATCATATATATATAAAAAAAAACTCTACAATATTTTTTCATAACTTATTTTGTTGCTTTTTCCTGTTATTCCATTCTGAAATTGTGAGCTTTTCAGTTCCTGTTAGAAATGGAAGTGCAGAACACTGTTATATTCCACACAGCCATTGGCTGCACACTCTAGTAACCTTATTTATAATTGTCCCTAATTGGTCACAGCAGAGGAGGTGACTTAAGTTACAACATGGCAGCTCCCATTGTTTTATAGACACTAAAACGTTACACTTGCTTTATCAATATTTAAACAGCTAATGATACTTAGAATACATCTACATGTTATTTTTAGACTAATATTTTCTTTGAATCCTTCATTCTATCTAGCATTGATTTAGTGTTTAATGTCACCATTAAATGGCCATTAAAGTGCAATATAAAAGAACTCTAGTTTGTATATAAATGTGTTTTTAACTCCATCAAAGGGGTTATCACAGGAACGACGTCTGCTCCATAGCTGAACATGGTGGCTACCTGCATATGCTGCTCATTATTGGCTCATGATTGAGCACTATATGGCAGCAGTGTTTGCAACAATGTTTGAAATATGTAATATATAATGTGTACAAGACACAAACAAATGAAAATAGCAGAAACATTTTTCCCTTTTTGGAGGCTACCTGCCTTGGTTTCTCCTTTTACCAAATAATCAATGAACTTTCAATGAGGCAGCAATGCTCCTCCTCCAGGTCAAACATAAAAGACTTTACTCGTTCAATACATAATCGTCCTGGTATAGTAAGGGAAACAGATCTGTAAATAGCTTAATAGCATCACTACAAACTTTGGTACTAAATGGAAAATACTCACGGGGAAGTTGACAAATACATCTTTTATTTCATCTATGGTCTCACTGAAAACTCTCACAGACAGGTGCAGTCATATATTCCTTTAATTACACATTTGTTTATAAACTTAGTACGCTCTACGCGTTTCGGCTAAGTAAAACATTTTTGCAATTATGTTATACATGTAGTGCTCAAGACACGTGGCCACTCCTGAGCTTACCTCAATATATTACTCTCATAAAAGGAGCTTTCTTTCAACAAAGAAGAACAAGAGAAAAAAGGAAAATGAAGTGTATTTGTTTTATTTTTTAAATAATTGCCTACCTAGACCTAGGAATGCTTTTCAATAAAGAAGACCAAGAGTACAAAGTACATTTAATAATAGAAGTGAATAATAAAGTATCGTAAAATTTCATAATCTATCTGAATCATGAAAGATTTAATTTAATTTGCATGTGCCTTTAATGTCCAAACTATCATGCTATTTTTTAATGTCATATGGTATACTGAATAGATGAATAGAGAAGTTTACAGACCGACATATGATTACTTAATAATACTACGTTTAGCATTCTTATCTTGACCTTAAAGGTACAGTAAAGTCAAAATAGCTTTCAAATTTACGTCTGTTATAAAATTTGTTAGGTTACTATCCTTTGTTGAAAAACATACCTAGTTTGGCTCAAGAGAAGTAATGCATTACTGGGAGTTATCTGCTAATTGGTATCTGCACATCATATATGCCTCTTGTTACTGGTTCATCTGCTGTATTCAGCTAGCTCCCATTGCTGATTCTGAGCCAACCTAGGTATGCTTGTCAACAAAGGAGATTCAAAGAACAAAGCAAATTTAAGTTGTTTAAATTTGTGTCCTCCGTCTGAGTCATGAAAGTTTAATTTTGTTTTTACTGTCAATTTAATTTGCATAATCTGCATATTAGTCTTTAATTGCTCCTTTAACCTGTAAATGGGCTGAGATGCAAGATTTTTTTGCCCTTTTTTAAGGCAGACAGAACGAAGAAAAATGTATTCAGAACTTCTGACCTGATAATTGTATTTTTACCACTGAATAGGTATACATAATATTCACCAGTTTTAGCATTTTTTTCTTATTTCTATATACTATATATTTGGAGTCACAACCCTGGGTTTTCTCTGTGTGCTGGGTTTTCTCTGTGTGTTGTATTAATTTGTTTTGTAATTTTCCCTATGGTTCTTGCACCCAAACCTGTCTGGGGTTAACTGCCTGTGACTCTGGGGACAGCACAGCTTCCTGTGAGTGCCAGTGAGCACCCAGGGCTGAGCATGTTGCAGGGTCATGGGATGTGTACCCGGTCTGGTATGAGAGTGCAGTCCCCTTCCGTATTTTGTATAAGTCTATGGTGATTACATAAGCCTGTGCACCCTTCCCTTGTTCCTAGTTTGTTTGGATTTGAAAGCTTGCATTGTGTGGCTGTTTTTGGGTCCCAGGTATTGGAAAGGACCTTGACAAGGTACCTGGGCTTGTCCCATTTGGCCAGATGCGGTAACTAACCTTTCCATTTTTGCTTTTAAATCTTAGCTGAGAGCTTGTAAGTAAGTGCTGGGTTTTCTCTGTGTGTGTTATATATATATATATATATATATATATATATATATATATATATATATATATATATATATATATATACATATATATATATATATATATATATATATATATACAAATGCAATATATATCAGTTGAATTAACAAATTTTACATTACATTAGGTAATATTTTGTAAAAAGATACATATTAACTCTCATGGTGCCCTCTAAAATCTGGAACATCAACACTGAGGTCATGTGATTTGATGTCAGCTGTCACATGATTATGAGATGCCAGAAGAACTGTTGCAGATGTTTTTTTGTCAATTCTAAAGGATTCTTTTTGCAAGAAGTTTCATGCTTTTTCCCCCCAAAAGTAACACATTTAGATTAGTTACATTACTTAAAATATGAGACATTCTAGTGTCAAAATGAAATGCTCTATATTGTTAGATATATGTGTTAAACTCCAGCAAAAGTGTTCAATCCTGTTAACCCAATTGGAAACCTATATACACGTTCTTATTTCTGTACATATAGCTGGGTTTGTTGAATTATTATTATTATTATTGCTAACAAATTGTTTATGGGACACTTTATTCATATACCCATCTTCTGTCCACTTAAAGGGACAGTTAACACCAGAATTGTTATTGTTTAAAAAGAAAGATAATCCCTTTATTACTCATTTCCCAGTTTTGCATAACCAACCCAGTTATAATAATACACATTTTACCTGTGTGATTACCTTGTATCTAAGCTTCTGCTGACTGCCCCCTTATTTCAGTTCTTTTGACAAGACTTGCATTTTAGCCAATCAGTGCTCACTCCTAGGTTACTTCACGTGCATAAGCTCAATGTTATCTATATGAAACGCATGAACTAATGCCCTCTAGTGGTAAAAATGCATTCAGATTAGAAGCAGTCTTCAAGGTCTAAGAAATTAGAATATGAACCTTCTAGGTTTAGCTTTCAACTAAGAATACCAAAAGAACAAAGCAAAATTGGTGATAAAAGTAAATTGGGAAGTTGTTTCAAATTACATGCCCTATTTAAATCATGAACGTTTTTTTTGGACTTGACTGTCCCTTTAATAGAATATCAAAAATATGTTTATTAACTTTGTATTCTTGTACCCTGTGACAGACGTGGTGCACATTCACAGATCAGTAATATTACTGTCTTCTTGACAAGCCGTATCATGCATTTCAGTTTATGGTGCACAATACAGAACAGCAGCTGTACATTTTTGTATGGCTACATTTCTCTTTATTATTCCTGAGGGCTTTTTTGTATTTGTTATAAAACTTTTTAACTGTGTACAAAAAAACTGCAAACACGTCACTTTTCTGCTTTCTATCGTGCAAGTTAATCCAAAGTGCAAGGTACAACTGACAAAAAGCCAATGTCACGAATCTGTGAAAGTTGCAGTGCCTATGTCACATGATGCAACAATACGTGCGTACCAAGATGGAGGCGCCCTGTATGAAAATGCAGAGCTTTACCAACTGGATTCTGTAATATTTTAAAATAAGAGAATAGATTTAAAGAGGAGGACAAACAAGAGCACGATGAGTAGTAAATGTTTTACTGTAGTTGTGCTCAGCAGTTTGTTTAAATGCATTTTTTTACTTAAAGGGACAGTCTACTCCAAGAGGCCCATTTATCAAGCTCCGGATTGAGCTTGAGGGTCCGTGTTTCTGGCGAGCCTGCAGGCTCGCCAGAAACAGCAGTTATGAAGCAGCGGTCTAAAGTACGAGTACGATAGGGTTGCTTGATACCCCCCTGCTGGCAGCCAATTGACTGCGAATATGCAGGGGGCGGCGTTGCACCAGCAGCTCACAAGAGCTGCTGGTGCAATGCTGAATATGGAGAGCATATTGCTCTCCACATTCAGCAAGGTCTGGCGGACCTGATCCGCACTGTCGGATCAGGTCCGCCAGACCTTTGATAAATAAGCCTCCAAATGTTTTATTGTTGGAACATATAGATAATCCCTTTATTACCCATTCCCCAGTATTGCGCAACCAATCCCTTTATAACCCATTCCCCAGTATTGCACAACCAATCCCTTTATTACCCATTCCCCAGTATTGCACAACCAATCCCTTTATTACCCATTCCCCAGTATTGCACAACCAATCCCTTTATAACCCATTCCCCAGTATTGCACAACCAATCCCTTTATTACCCATTCCCCAGTATTGCACAACCAATCCCTTTATTACCCATTCCCCAGTATTGCACAACCAATCCCTTTATAACCCATTCCCCAGTATTGCACAACCAATCCCTTTATTACCCATTCCCCAGTATTGCACAACCAATCCCTTTATAAACCATTCCCCAGTATTGCACAACCAATCCCTTTATTACCCATTCCCCAGTTTTGCACAACCAATCCCTTTATTACCCATTCCCCAGTATTGCACAACCAATCCCTTTATTACCCATTCCCCAGTATTTCACAACCAATCCCTTTATAACCCATTCCCCAGTATTGCACAACCAATCCCTTTATTACCCATTCCCCAGTATTGCACAACCAATCCCTTTATTACCCATTCCCCAGTATTGCACAACCAATCCCTTTATTACCCATTCCCCAGTATTGCACAACCAATCCCTTTATAACCCATTCCCCAGTATTGCACAACCAATCCCTTTATTACCCATTCCCCAGTATTGCACAACCAATCCCTTTATTACCCATTCCCCAGTATTGCACAACCAATCCCTTTATAACCCATTCCCCAGTTTTGCATAACCAAGACAGTTATATTAATTCACTTATTACCTCTGTGATTACCTTGTATCTAAGATTCTTTTGACAAACCACCTGAACACATGGCTATTTATTTATTATCTATTGACTTGCATTTTAGCCAATCAGTGCAGTATCATCCACAACCCACGGGCATGAGCACAATGTTATCTATATGGCTCACATAAACTAGCAGTCTCCTGTTGTGAAAAGCTAATAAAAAAAAAGTATGTCATAAGAGGCTGTCTATATTGGCTTAGAAACAGGCAGAAATGTAAAGGTTTAAATGTTAAAAAGTATATTATTATAACAATTTTGGTTATGCAAAGCTGGGGAATGGGTAGTAAAGATGTTATCTATCAATTTAAACAATAACAATTTTGGTGTAGACCTTTTAACCAATATTGGGCTAGATTATGAGTGGCGCACTAACTGTAGTTAGCGAGCAATATGGGGTATTTAGTGTCACTTAGCATGTGTTGGCAGTAGCTGTACATTTTATGAGCTAAAAGTAAATGTGTTCACATGAGCGAATTTAACTCGCGTCTGGTTAGCCCAAATTTAGAGCTCTGGTTAACTGTTACACAAGCCAAAAAAGTTGCACAAAACATATCAAAAATAACTTGAAATAAAAAATAAAAAGGGCTGCAAAGGGCTTCAACATAGAAATACATACATATACATATATAAATATGTGTGTATATATATATATATATATATATATATATATATACATACATACAGGTGGCCCTCGTTTACGCTGGTTCAATTTGCGCCGTTTCAGAATAACAACCTTTTTTTTCAGTCATGTGACTGCTATTAAAAAGCAATGAAAAGCAGTGCACTAATTAAAATAGCCAGTAGGTGGAGCTGTCCGCTTGTGTTGCAGCAAAGTTATGCAAGCGTAGCAGACTGAAATTAATCTGTGTACACAGAACAGACCTAAGCTATTGAGCAGCTTTCAAAGCAACAAGATCTAGCAGCCACTTCCCTATTATCTTCCTGTCCATCTGCTTGAGGTGAGGGTGCCTAACTGCTTAATCAGTCCAGATTGAAATGCATAGAATAGGTGCAGATCCAATATTATCTAACATGCTAACAATGCAGAGAACTGTTTGGAGAAAAATGCAAGTAAAAAAGTGTTTTTGTTGCAGTTTGATGATACAGTCTGGTGTGTGATTATTTAATTAGGTTTATAATGCTGTTTAGCATTTAAAGTCTTCATTTCAAAGCTTTACAAAATAATGTATTAAGTGTTACTTATGTCAATTTTGGGAGGGGCCTGGAACCTAACTCCTTTACTTCCCATTGACTTACATTATAAACTGGGTTTCAATATACAACCGTTTCGATTTACAGCCATTCCTTCTGGAACCTAACTCTGGCGTAAACTGAGGGCTACCTGTATATGTATGTTTATATGTGTGTACATATTTATTTACAGACATAGATTTACATATAAACACATAAATACAGATGTATACATATATAGACATATATATAAGTGCATTGGAGCCCTTTGCAGTCAGGTAGCTGAAAACATGAAAAAACATATTTATGTAATATTCATTTTTAATAAAGTGTTTAAAGGGATACTAACCCCACATTTTTTCTTTCATGATTCAGATAGAGTATGCAATTTTAAGCACCTTTCTAATTTACTCCTATTATCAATTTTTCTTTGTTCTCATGTTATCTTGATTTGAAAAAGCAGTAATAAAAGGTTAGGAGCCGGCCCATTTTTAGTTCAGCACCTTGGTAGAGCTTGCCGATTGGTTTGCTACATTTAGTCACAAATCAGCAAGTTCTACCCAGGTGCTGAACAAAAAATGGTCCGGCTCTAAAGCTTACAGTACTGCTTTTTCAAATCAAGATAGCATGAGAACAAAGAAAAATTTATAATAGGAGTAAATTAGAAAGGTGCCTAAAATCTCATGCTCTATCTGAATCATGAAATAAAAAAATTAGGTTTAGTATCCCTTTAACTGTATCTATACATATATACATGTGTATATAGGTATAGATATATATGTACCCAAAACAATCATCAGATATATGTAGAAATATTTATTCAAGAAAAAATAGAACATATTCTATGTGAAGAACATTGGAATATGAAATATTTATATTTTATGTCGGGTTTAGCGCACTTGAATAAACGCGGTCGGGTTAGCTTGCGGATATGGGTGTTAGTTTATTTGTTGCAGTTTTTACTCTCCATTGAAGTCTATTGGAGAATACGCTAACGTGGTCACAATATTCAACTTTTTGTACGCGTGCAAACTTTTTACTTTCAGCTCATAATACGAGCGCTACCTGCCCTGCGCAAAAAGCCTCTGTCTAGCGATGTTAATGTGCAAGCAGGAGCACTAAATAGCGTTCCACTCATAATTTAGCCCAATATCAGCTCATGAGATGTAGCATTATTGATGTGATAACATTAGCACATTAGTTATAATTAACAACCAAAAACTTAATTGCAATTGGACATGGGAGAACATTTGCATTGTATGGTCTCAGGTAGCGACATTCGTATCTTTTTGGAGCCAGATATATCACTATGACAGTGTGTTCCACTTTCACACTTTTGTATCCGGCTCTAAAAATTGCGGAATGCCACTGCCTGTGGCCATATCCAGCATTCGTTTTGCAAACAAATGCAGAATACAAATTTTCTATCATGCCTAATTGCAATCAGAAATTAAAGTCGCATTCCACTGTAAAAATAAAAAACACTTTGGGGTATATTTATCAATGTGCGAGCGGACATGATACGAAGTGTTCGGCATACGCTGTCGGCATTTATCATTGCACCAGCAGTTCTTGTGAACTGCTGGTGCAATGCCGCCCCCTGCAGATTTGCGGCTAATCGGCTGCTAGCAGAGGGTGTCAATCAACCCGATCATATTCGATTGGGTTGATTTCTGTCCGCGACCTCAGAGCAGACGGACAGGTTATGGAGCAGCGGTCTTTAGATCGTTGCTTCATAACTGCTTTTTCCGGCCTCAAGCCCCATACGGAGCTTGATAAATATGCCCCATATTCTTTTCTTACTGAGTTTAATCAACAGAAAAGGCTTAATAACATAATAAAATTTGCACCCTTGGAACACTTCTATTCTGTACTAAATGAGGATGTGGCCAGTGATTGGAGCATACACATGTATTCCTCCTCCTGTCTTGCTCACTGGCTATACGTTCATCTGCTGGCAGAGAAGCACAGTTTTTACTATGTATTTAACCCCTTGTCATACTCAGGCCTGCCCTTTGAGCAGATCGAGAGGGGCACCCACCTAGGGTCCCACACTTTCCGGGGTGAGGGTATGAGAAGGTGCAATGTATATCCTGTATTTAGTTTATGGTATCAGAATGTGTTATATATACTGTTATTTTTTATATAGGCAATACTGAATGTTAGGACAGGGGAAGGCCATTCAGGGGGCAGGGCTTAAAGGGGAGGGTAATAGAATCTCTGGGCTGTGGGGCAGTGCAAATTATAAGGTTGTCCCTTTACATACTGCATCTAAAAAGATTCTAAATTATCTATGGTATTTTTGTTTTGTTATTTTGGCACACATAGGCCTCTAGTTATCAATGTCTGTCGGACCTGATCCGACAGTGCGGATCAGGTCCGACAGACATCGCTGAATACTGCGAGCAATACGCTCTCCATATTCAGCATTGCACCAGCAGCTCACAAGAGCTGCTGGTGCAACGCCGCCCCCTGCAGACTCGCGGCCAACAGGCCGCCAGCAGGAGGTTTCAATCAACCCGATCGTACTCGGCGGAGAGGTTATGGAGCAGCGGTCTTTGTGACCGCTACTTCATAACTGCTGTTTCTGGTGAGCTTGCAGGCTTGCCAGAAACACGGGGCATCAAGCTCCATTCGGAGCTTGATACATATGCCCCATTGTCTTCTGCAAATGGGGTTAAACACATTGTTAAAGGCAGCCCCAAAGAATCAATGCACTACTGGGAGATAGATAAAAACATCTGGAGACCCAGTGACAAGAGGCATATGTGTGTATCCACCTATCAACAGCTAGCTTCCAGTAGTGCACTACTGCTCCAAAAACTATCTAGGTTTTTTTTTTTATTATTATTCTTTATTTCTAAAGCGCCAACAGATACTGTAGCGCTGTCCATGGGTACAAAGATAAAAGTACAACTGAGAAACAATACAATAAAAGACAAAATTTTACAGACAAATACAGGGGGAATTGAGGGTCCTATTCCCGTGGGAATTTACAATCTAGATGGGTAGGAGGATGGGAAACAGGAGGTGGGGACTGCAAAGGTGAGAATGATATTAGCGAGGAGTTAGATGAGGGCAACTGTTAGGTAAGTGAAGTTAATTTGTTACTGAGTCGGGTGATAAGCTTCCCTGAACAAAGAGATCTTTAGGGAGCATTTAAAGGAGGAGAGGTTAGGGAGAGTCGGACAGCTTGAGGAAGTGCGTCGCAGAGGGTTGGTGCCGCACAAGAGAAGTCCTGTAGTCCAGCATGGGAGGAGGTGATGGTAGAGGATGCAAGGAGTGGGTCATTTTCGGATCTTAGGGGGCGGGCTGGAGTATATTTGTTGATGAGTGAGGACAGGTAGGGTTGGGCAGCATTGGTGAGGGCTTTGTAGGTCAGGGTGAGAATTTTGAATTTAACGCTGCTGTGAATGGGGAGCCAGTGAAGGGACTCGCAGAGAGGTGCAGCAGAAACAGAGCGTCAAGAGAGGTGGATTAGCCTGGCAGATGCATTTAGGATCGATTGAAGGGGGCAGTGGCTGGAGACAGGAAGGCCGGTTAGTAGGTTATTACAGTAGTCAAGCTGGGAAATTACCAGGGAGTGGATTAGCTGTTTAGTAGTTTCAGCGGTCAGAAACAGACGAATTTTAGAGATACTGCATAGGTGGTTGCGGAAGGATAAAGAGAGCAATTGGATGTTGGGAATAAAGGACAGATTTGAGTCAAGTGTGACTTCAAGGCAGCGGACTTGGGGTGATGGGGAGATAGTGTTGCTGCCAACAGTGATACAAAATTAGAAACTGAAGTAGAATTAGAGGTGGGGGAATAGAAGTATTTTGTTCTTTGGCATGTTTATTTTTAGGTGGTGAGAGGCCATCCAGGAGGAAATGCCCGATAAGCAGTCGCTGATGTGAGAATTGACAGAAGGAGAGAGTGCAGGGGTGTATAGGTAGATCTTTGTGTCATCAGCATAGAGGTGATATTTGAAACCATAGCTGTTGATAAGTTTATAAGAGTAGAGGACCCAGGACAGAGCCTTGAGGTACTCCAACAGACAGAGGCAATAGAGGAGGAGTCACCAGCAAAAGAGATGGAGAAGGATCTGTTAGAGAGATTAATCCAGGAGAGGGCAGTATCACAGAGCCCAAGAGAGATGAGAGTCCGTAGGAGGAGGGGATGGTCAACAGTGTCAAAAGGCAGCAGACAGGTCAAATAAGATGAGTATAGAATAGTAGCCACTGTTTTTAGCAGAAAGGAGATTGTTAGTAACTTTGGTGAGGGCAGTCTCAGTTGAGTGTAGGGGATGGAAGCCAGATTGCAGGGGTCAAGCAATGAGTTGGAGGACAGGAAGTGGGTTAGGCGATCGAAAACAAGTTTTTCAAGCATTTTTTAAGTTAGCGGAAGCAGTGATATGGGGCAGTAGTCTGCAGGAGAGTTAGGGTCAAGGGAGGGGTTTTTGAGGATGAGGGTGACCTTTGTGTGTTTAAAGGAGGCAGGGAATAAACCGGTAGAAAGGGATAGGTTGAATATGTGAGTAAGAGCTGGAGTGAGGGTGGAAGACAGAAAAGGTATTAGATGAGAAAGAATAGGGTCAAGTGGGCAGTGAGGTGTAAGGAAAACAATAACGAACTCACTTCACGCTCAGTGGTTGGGAGGAGGGTGCAGAGAGTGGCAGAGGGGGTGACTGGGGGTGAAGTTGGGAGATTGCAGGCATGTGTTGGGATGTTGCTTCGGATGGTAAGTGTTTTATTTAAAAAGTAGTCAGCCAGGTCTTGAGCACTAAATGCAGATGAAAGGGATGGTGCAGGTGGGTAAAGGAGAGAGTTGAAAATAGAGAAGGGTCTTTTAGGGTTTGAGGAGTGAGTGGATATAAGAGAAGTAGGTTTGCTTAGCTAAGTGAAGGGCAGATGTGTAAGAATAAAGAATAAATTTATAGTGAATGAAATGTGGCTCAAAGCAGGATTTCCTCCAGGCACATTCAGCGGTGCGGGAGCATTTTTGTAGGTGGTGTGTTTGCTGAAAGTGCCAGGGCTGGAGCTGACAATATGGGGCTTTGCATAGTTGGAGAGGAGCAAGAGTGTCAAGTGCAAAGGAGAGAGTATCGTTAAAGTGGGTTGTAGCAAGGTCGGGGCAGGATATTGTGGAAGTGTGGGGGAGACGTTTTTGAATAAGGTTAGAAAGTTGGAGAGGATCCACAGCATGCAGATTTCTACAGGTGCGGGGCCGAGGGGGAAAGTAGGTTTAGCCTGTATATTAAGATTAAAGGTGAGCAGATGGTGGTCTCGTCTGAGATGAGAAATGGGTGACAGGTGACATCAGAGAGAGAGCAGAGATAGGAGATTACAAAAATAAAAAGAGTGTCCATTGCAGTGAGTAGGGAATAGGGTGGATTGTGAGAGGCTGAAGGAGTTAGTGAGTGAGAGAAGTATGTGGATGTTGAAGTCCCCCGGGATAAGAGTAGGTGTGTTTGTAGAGAGGAAGTAAGGAAACCAGGCAGCAAAGTTGTCAAGGAATTTGGAGGTGAGTCCAGGGGGCGATAGATGACTCTGATTCTGAGAGAGAGGGGGGAGAACAGGTGAATGCAGTTGACTTCAAAGGAAGAAAAGGAGATGGAAATGGAGATAGGTACTGAGAGGAGCAGGATGGGGAGAGTAAGATCCCAACACCGCCACCATGTCTCTCACCTGGCCTAGGTGTGTGGCTAAAGTGGAGACCACCGTGTATGAGAGCAGCAATAGAAGCAGTGTCAGAGGAAGGTAGCCAGGTTTCTGTAATTGCTAATAGGTTGAAAGCTAGCAAACAGGTTGTGAACAGTTGAAAGTTACAGACAGAGTGAGCATTCCAGAGACCACAAGAAAACAGAGGGGATAAGCGATATGTGTTAATTTGATTGTTAGTATTGCGTGACCTAGAGTTTTTGCAGTGGGAGACTGAGCGAGAGTGTGGAAGTTTAGTGATCGCTGCAGGGCCAGGGTTAAGAGAGACGTCACCAGCAGCAAGCAGTAGTAGGAGTGTAAGTGACAGAAGGTGAGAGTTAGACTTGTAGGAGCGGTTGTGATTAGACACAGGAGAGTTAGATGGGGAAGTGTTTCTAAGGAGACAGAGTAGTTCATGAGAGCACACCATAGGGGATGAGAGAAGGGAGATGAGATATGGATAGTGTGGGGGTTGTTGTTATTGTTATAGGGACATGCAGTGAGTTTTAGGAGAAGGGCAGACAGAGCAGAAAAGACATGGAAATCATTGTGCAGGTGTATAGTTAGTAAGTTTTACCTGTTAGTGGGAATGCAGTTTCCCCTCCAGTTTTTAACTCCAGCTAGTAACTCTGCCACCTGTAACACAGGGCCACTTCAAATAAGGATACCATGTTGTGCCTGACCCATAAAACTTTAATTTTAAGTTAAAAAGACCTTTAATGTTTAAAGGTTTTTGTGATACACACTTTATAATATTACCTAAATATACTAATTTTCTTTAATAAACTATCAAAGTTGAGAGGTGTAACAGGAATATAAAAAAATACATTTAGGATTTTTCATTTGTTTAAAAAAAAATCTAACCTAAAGCGGAATATTTAACAATATCTCAGTACTCATTTTATTCAGTAATTCTTCACTCTGTTCCCTTTAGTAGTCATTGTTATTTCTACATTCAGCATTTCTTGATCTTGACCCAGCCCATAACATATATAAAAAATGTTTGCAATTTATATTAATATTATAATTAGTGCATAAGCTACAATAATGAAGAATACAAATGAAATATATGCTATTCAATTCTGGCCAAATAATTCTTAAAACAAAACTAATCACACCTTATGGGCCCCAAGTGTTGTGATATAGCTTACTGACCTAGCTGTTATTAAAATCCCTTCCCCCCCCCCCCCCAGATACACCTTTCTCTCTGTTTAATTAAAGACACTCCTATTAGCCTTGACTGGCATGTGCTAGGCCAAACCCCATTGATATGAGAATAAAATTGGAAAACACTCCCTTTTTCTTTTCTTTTCTCTTCCCTCTTCCATCTCCTGATGAAAATGATGGTTGATGATGGACACATTGGTGAATTTGGCTAAGTATATTCCTAGGATTATTTTAGCAGCGTTGCACAAATTGGGGTTGTGGTAGAGTTTCCCTGTTTTGCTGTAAAATAGATGTGTATATATACCTGTAAATATTTCTCATATTATTATTAACATATATTGATTCCTAATAAACTCTTTGGAAACAATGGAGACCCTTTCATAGAGTTTATTTCACAACTTACTTGTATTGGTTTAGTGGTTTTGCCATAGAATTAGATTTAGTACTAAATTAGAATTAGATTTAGTTAAAAAAAAAAGTAAAAAACTATTAAATAGACATGTGCGATTCGGTTCGGTTTAATTCGGAAATTCGGAAAATTCGGCGATTCGGATCGAACCGAATTTCCGAATTAAAATTCTGCCGAATTTTCCGAATCGAATCAATTCGGAAATTCGGATGGCCATTGGGATTACACTAGTATTGTACAGTATGTTAGGTTAACACCTAATATACAGTATAATACTAGTCTAATCCCACCTAACACTTACCGAAATGCCGAATTTACGAACCGAATCGAACCAAATCGAACCGAATCCAGCCGAATTTCTTTGAATCCGAATGAATCCGAAACGAATCGATTCAGAATTTTCCGAATTCGAATCGATCCGAACCGAACTTCGAAAAATTCTGAATCGATCCGAACCAAACCGAATTTTTTCCCCATGCACATGTCTACTATTAAACTATTTAATAACCACACCAAGTACTAAAGGACAGACGCCCCCCCACACACACACACACGCACACTTTTATAGTGAACTAGCAGTGGACACTCTAATCCAGATATCCTCAAACTTGGCCCTCCAGAGGTTTTGGAGCTACATTTCCCATGATGCTCAGCCAGCATAGCTGGCCGAGCATCATTTGAAATGTAGTTCCAAAACCTCTGGAGGCCCAAGTTTGAGGATGTCGGCAAGTTGCCTTATGTACTATTGACCAAGGACATCCTTGTGCAATGCTGACCCCTGCTGAACTGTCAATCAAACCAAATCAACGTTTTTGGATGTTTTATCTTTTTATCTCTGCCACCTCTCAGATGACCACTGCTTCTTACGTTGCTGAAAGCAGGTTCACATGAGCAAGTCTTCCCTGCAAGTCCTCAAAAACAGCATCTACTGCTTTGTGCATTTAGTCCTATGGATTTTTATTTCTCCAGAAAGCAGTAAAACGTCTTAAATTGTAGAGATCTTACAAATCTTGTACTTTGGACACTCAAATTAGAGAACAGGAGGGATATACGTTTGGATCTTTCATTGTGGAAAAAGGCAGGTGCTCGTGGTATTAAACCCTTTTCAGAGCTGTGGATTTCTTCTTGTAAAAGTGTAAAGTGATTGAAAATTTTAATTAATTAAAGCCCAGTATCAAATAATAATCTTAAAAACAGGGGCACTTTAATTTATTAAAGTTTACATAGACACTAATTTTTCAAAATACTTACCTTTGCATTATGGTAAACATAATGCCAATCCTCCGCCCGCATCTCCTGCTTTCATTAGCGTATGGATGATGAATCTGGCTTCCTCCAATCGATGCGTGCCCCACGAGCTGGATGCCAAAGGGGGTACACAATGATTGTAGAAAGTCAGATATGTCATCCATATACTAATGAAAGCAGGAGATGTTAGTCATTAGATGCTAATGTCAACACTTCATGCATTCTCTCAGTTCAACAACTTCTTTTTTCTGTCCAGCTGTTGTCTTTCCCAGAACCCTAGTTGATGTTGCTAACTGCTATGCACTTATATTTATTAATTTATAACTGTATGTATTATTGTTTAATTTATGATATAAAACAAAAACAATATTAAAAAATTACTTCACAATAAGGTGTTTCAAATTGTCTAAACATACACAAAGAGGCAGGGGAGGGATATTGGGTGTAGTTTAGGTGGATCAAAAGTAGTGATTAACATTTTGGGCTGGCTAGTAGCTTAGGGCTTGACATTTTAAACCCTAGAAATATATATATATATATATATATATATATATATATATATATATATATATATATATATATATATATATATATATATGAGAATAAAGTTGAATACACCTCCAACTAGCAGAGGTATAACCTTTTGATTATGGTGCACAAAACTAGAGGTTGTGGTGAATAACTTAAGCAGACCACTTCTACTGTATAGAATATGTTATTACAATAGTATTATTTAAGTGTGTGTTACGTCACAAAATAAACTGTCTTGACTGGCTGCTATGGGTACATGTACCAGTAAACGGGAAAACCTTTTCCTAGAGATCCCTAATAAATGGTAGTATGCGAAAGAGAGAAAAAACTGGACTGTACCCAGCACAAAGTAAAGATATTATTTAACAAATGAGCATTGATGCACATTACTGATGATTCCTAAATATCTACAGTTTATCCGCAAACAATACTAATTGTAAGTGGAAAATGCAATTCATAAAATTCATAAAGTTCATGAGACAAGTGTGGTAACAGATGCAAAGTTCATATATAAAGAATAACATCAAAGGTCCCACAGAGATTCCCTTCAGGGGATCTACTTACTCGTTATTCCCCCGATTATATTATTTTATTTATTTATTTATAAAATATTTTACCAGGAAGGATACATTGAGATTTCTCTCGTTTTCAAGTATGTCCTAAGGTGCTTGTACCATCTGGTATTTACTCAATTTGTTAATTGCAGACATAAGCCCCACTTGTGCTCTGAGCAGCTGCAGTATTTAGAATGCTGGTGCACTGATAATATCTAGATATGCTTCACATGCACGTGCAGAGAAAAATGTTATTACTAAAACAGTGATAACGTTTACTAGAAGCATTTTTGCCAATACATGTATATTGCAAATATGTTTCTATTCAAAGATGTAATCCTTCTATGTGCATTTAAATTTAGACCGGAATGTCCCTTTAACACTCAAGATTAGGGCCCTAATCTTGGGTGTTAAGGCGTGGTCTGCATGAAGGAGGGTAAACGTGAGGCACACCACTCTATCGTTTATGTATTCTGGATGGCTTTTTCTTTGTGATCTTGCTGAGCTGAGAATAAGAACAGACTAGCGTATAAAAGAATAGAATAAAATAGGGAGAAATTTAATTACCTGAGAGGTGTTGATGTAATCTGAGATGCTCTGAAAGGAAAGAAATTGACTTCTGGAGAGGTGTTGACGTAGTTCCCATACGCAGCCTAAAGCCGTTGAAGTACACGGGACTCCTATTAGGGGCCAGCGAGAAATCCATACATTATGACATCACCCTTACCTCATATGATTGGGTAATAGCGAGTAAGTAGATTCCCTGAAGGGAATCTCTGTGGGACCTTTGGTGTTATTCTTTATATAGGAACTTTGCATCCATTACCACACTTGCCTCATGAACTTTATAAAGTTTATGAATTGCATTTTCCACTTGCAATTAGTATTATCTGCGGATAAACTGTAGATATTTATGAATCATCAGTAATGTGCATCAATGTTCATTTGTTAAATAATATCTTTACTTAGTGATGGGTACAGCCCAGTTTTTTTCTCTCTTTTGCATATATATATATATATATATATATATATTTTTTTAGGAAAACATAATAAGACTGCATTCTACAATCACTTTTATTTGTACAAGATGTGATGCATCATTTGGGTAACGTGATTTTAGAACAACTGTATAAATATATTTTGCATGTGAACCAAAAATAAATTCTGCATGAGTAACTTATGATTCAGCACATGAATATTAGGAAATGTGGTTTAAATTATGTGAATCTTAAATTTTCTTACAAAAAAAGTAGATCCTATGACACGCAAAAGGACATTGTAGTTGTTTTTTGTTTTTCTTTAAACTAAAAGAGGTTCTTTCAAAATATATTTAAATTTCTTGGTTTTTTTTTTGGAAAATGTAAGAACATGCCCTAAAAATACTCAATGGGCCTGATTATCTATATCTTACAATTTCAGGCATAGTTATTTTTACTGACCCTCGCAGGGGCTGCACTGGTGGAATTATCGTAAAAAAGGGACAGTCCCTGCAAATGGCGAGATGTCTCCTATTGAAAGTAATGGAGCTCGCTTGGAAGGGACACTTCACACCGTGGAACCAAGTGAACAGTGAGCAGGGGGCGCATTTTAAAATGAAATCCTGCAGCTGATATAACTCACATTAGCTAGATATTCTCAGTGCACTAGCATTTTAAATACTTCAGCTGCTCAGAGCACTAGTGGGGCTTGTATTATGTCAGCATTTAACAAATTGAGTCATTACCAGACTGTACAAGCACCTTAGGCTCTCTGAGTAAGTGATGTGTTTAAAATGCTGGTGCACGGTGCATACTTAAATACAGTACACTTTTGAAACAGCTACAGCTTTTATTAGAAGTGTTTTTGCTAATACATGTATCTCACAAAAAATATTCTTTCAAAACTGAAATGTATCCATGTAGATTACAATTTTGGCTGGAATGTCCCTTTAAGAGCTCAAGACAAAAATATTTTCATAATGTTTAAATGCTGTTTCAAAATACTAAGATATAGTGTAGCCTGTCACATAGCGCCATGTGTATCTATGGATGCTAACTTTATATATGGGGTTGGATATACCTTTACAATATCAATACAAAGATCCTTAACAAACACTAAAGTGATCGCTTGTTTTAGAGCTGTGCATATCAATCTTTAGTTTAGTTTGAGATATTGGCCCCTACTTATCAAGCCGTCGACTTTCTTGCATTCGACGGCACCAATACGCTCGCCTAAGTTCGCCTAACATCGCTGCCGCGGACCTGAATACGTTCTCCAAAATTATCAAAAAAGCTGTCAAAAAGCCACGCACCAAGTACGGGGCGATGAGCAGCGGACTGTTGGTAACTAACAGTCATCGATCTCGCTGCTCTTTTTTTACAGCTTTCTTGGTACCCTGTCACTAAACACCCACACTATATTATACTGTTTTACCCCCTATACCGCCGCTCCCGGACCCCGCCGCACCTAAATAAAGTTATTAACTCCTAAACCGCCGCTCCCGGAGCCCACCGCAACTCTAATAAATGTATTAACCCCACCACCAGCCACCTACATTATACATATTAACCCCTAATCTTCCACCCCCTATACCTCCACAACCTACATAAAGTTATTAACCTCTATCCTGCCGCTCCCGGAGCCCGCCACAACTAAATAAAGTGTTTAACCCCTAAACCGCCACTCCCGGAGCCCGCAGCAACTAAATAAAGTGTTTAACCCCTAAACCGCCGCTCCCGGAGCCCGCCGCAACTAAATAAAGTGTTTAACCCCTAAACCGCCGCTCCCGGAGCCCACCGCCACCTACATTATATTTATTAACCCCTAATCTGCCCCCCTACACCGCCACCACTATATTAAATGTATTAACCCCTAAACCTAAGTCTAACACTAACCCTAACACCCCCTAATTTAAATATAATTTAACTAAATCTAAATACATTTTGCCTATTTAAAACTAAATACTTACCTATAAAATAAACACTAAGATAGCTACAATATAACTAATAGTTACATTGTAGCTAGCTTAGGGTTTATTTATATTTTATAGGCAACTTTGTATTTATTTTAACTAGGTACAATAGCTATTACATAGTTATTAACTATTTAATAGCTACCTAGTTAAAATAAATACAAATATACCTGTAAAATAAAACCTAACCTAAGTTACAATTACACCTAACACTACACTATCATTAAATTAATTCCCAAACTAAATACAATTAAATACAATTAAAAACAATTATCTAAAGTACAAAAAAAAAAAACACTAAATTACAGAAAATAATAAAATAATTACAAGTTTTTTAAACTAATTACACCTAATCTAATCCCCCTAATAAAATAAAAAAGCCCCCCAAAATAATAAAAAGCCCTACCCTATACTAAATTACGAATAGCCCTTAAAAGGGCCTTTTGCGGGGCATTGCCCCAAAGTAATCAGTTCTTTTATATGTAAAAAAAAGTAACACTAACCCCTTTAAGATCACCCTACCTTGAGACGTCTTCACCCAGCCGGGCCGAAGACCTCCACAAAGCTGGGCGAAGTGGTCCTCCAGACGGGCAGAAGTCTTCATCGAAGCCGGCCAGAAGAGATCCTCCAGACGGGCAGAAGTCTTCATCCAGGCGGCATCTTCTATCTTCATCCATCCGGCGCGGAGCGACTCCATCTTCAAGACATCCGACGCGGAGCATCCTCTTCATCCGGAGTCTTCTTGAACAATGACGGGCCCTTTAAGTGATGTCATCCAAGATGGCGTCCCTTGAATTCCGATTGGCTGATAAAATTCTATCAGCCAATCGGAATTAAGGTAGGAAAAATCCTATTGGCTGATGCAATCAGCCAATAGGATTAAAGATCAATCCTATTGGCTGATCCAATCAGCCATTAGGATTGAGCTTGCATTCTATTGGCTGATTGGAACGGCCAATAGAATGCGAGCTCAATCCTATTGGCTGATTGCATCAGCCAATAGGATATTTGCTACCTTAATTCTGATTGGCTGATTCAAGGGACGCCATCTTGGATGACGTCACTTAAAGGGCCCGTCATTGTTCAAGAAGACTCCGGATGAAGAGGATGCTCTGCATCGGATGTCTTGAAGATGAAGCCGCTCCGCGCCGGATAGATGAAGATAGAAGATGCCGCCTGGATGAAGACTTCTGCCTGTCTGGAGGACCTCTTCTGACCGACTTCGATGAAGACTTCTGCCCGTCTGGAGGACCACTTCGCCCGGCTTCGTGGAGGACTTCGGCCTGGCTGTGTGAAGACGTCTCAAGGTAGGGTGATCTTCAAGGGGTTAGTGTTAGTTTTTTTTAAGGGGGTATTGGGTGGGTTTTAGAGTAGGGTTGGGTGTGTGGGTTTTAATGTTGGGGGGGTATTGTACTTTTTTTTACAGGTAAGAGAGCTGATTACTTTGGGGCAATGCCCCGCAAAAGGCCCTTTTAAAGGCTATTCGTAATTTAGTATAGGGTAGGGCTTTTTATTATTTTGGGGGGCTTTTTTATTTTATTAGGGGGATTAGATTAGGTGTAATTAGTTTAAAAAAATTGTAATTACTTTATTATTTTCTCTAATTTAGTGTTTGTTTTTTTGTACTTTAGATAATTGTTTTTAATTGTATTTAATTGTATTTAGTTTAGGGAATTTATTTAATTATAGTGTAGTGTTAGGTGTTTGTGTAACTTAGGTTAGGTTTTATTTTACAGTTAAATTTGTCTTTATTTTAACTAGGAAGTTATTAAATAGTTAATAACTATTTAATAACTATTCTACCTAGTTAAAATAAATACAAACTTGCCTGTAAAATAAAAATAAACCCTAAGCTAGCTACAATGTAACTATTAGTTATATTGTAGCTATCTTAGGGTTTATTTTATAGGTAAGTATTTAGTTTTAAATAGGAATAATTTATTTAATGATAGCAATTTTATTTAGATATATTTAAATTATATTTACATTAGTGGGTGTTAGGGTAAGGGTTAGACTTAGGTTTAGGAGTTAATAAATTTAATATAGTGTTGGCGACGTTGGGGACGGCAGATTATTGGTTAATAATAGTAGGTAGGTGGCGGCGGTGTAGGGGAGGCAGATTAGGGGTTAATAAATATAATGTAGGTGGCGGCGGTGTAGGGGGTGGCAGATTAGGAGTTAAACACTTTATTAGAGTTGCGGTGGGCTCCAGGAGCGGCAGTTTAGGGGTTAATACATTTATTAGAGTTACGGCGGTATAGGGGGGGGCAGATTAGGGGTTAAAAGGTATAATGTAGGTGACGGCGGGCTCCGGGAGCAGCGGTTTAGGGGTTAAACACTTTATTTAGTTGCGGCGGTGTAGGGGGGGGCAGATTAGGGGTGTTTAGACTCGGGGTACATGTTAGGGTGTTAGGTGTAGACATTTACCATAGGAATCAATGGGATATCGGGCAGCAGCGAACATAAGCTTTCGCTGCTTTCCGACTTCCATTGATTCCTATGGCATCCGCCGCCTCCAGGGCGGCGGATTGAAAACCAGGTACGCTGGGCCAGAATAGTGGCGAGCGTACCTGGTAGGAATTTGATAACTTCCAAAAGTAGTCAGATTGTGCCGAACTTGTGTTCGGAACATCTGTAGTGACGTAAGCATCGATCTGTGTCGACTGAGTCCAGCGGATCGTATGTTACGTCACTAAATTCTACTTTTGCCGGTCTGTAGGATTCCCGCGTATTTGCAGTTGACAGCTTGATAAATAGAGGCCATTAGTTCATAATCCATAAACCCCATTGAGAGATCAAGGGGGCAATTTATCAATGTCTGTCTGACATTATACGCTGTAGCGTATCATGTCCGACAGACATCACTGAATGCCGACAGCATACGCTGTCTGCATTTATCATTGCACAAGCTGCTTGTGCAATTCCGCCCCCTGCAGATTTGTGGCCAATCGGCCACTTACAGGGGCTGTCAATCAACCCAATCTTATAGGATCGGGCGGATTGCAGAACACAGCATCAGAGGCAGCAGACCAGTTATGGAAACTGCTGTTTCCGGCGAGCCTGAAGGCTGGCACTGAAACAGGGGCATCATGCTCTATTCGGAGCTTGATAATTCGGCCCCATAATATTCACTTCTATAAACAAGGAATAGGTTTCTTTTTTAAAAAAACTGAAATTATTCCTAACACGTCTGTTAGTTATTACCCTAATTAGTTCAACTGACTGTGATGTAGTATACAGCAAAGCAGATATAAACCATACAGGCCCCTTTAGGGTTTATAATATTTCATTGTAAACAATTGACCTATTTTACCCAGCTAGCGGAGAGTTGGCTTAGCCTTCTGCTACACAAACTATCACAGTGACCTGTAGGTTCTTAGTTTAAATGCTGACACACTAGGCTCTGTTGTCAAGGCTTTTTCTATAAAATGATTTAGATTTTGTATGCGTATTCTAATATTCTAATGCTTAAAGGGACAGTAAAGTCAAAAATTAACCTTTCATGATTCAGATAAAATCTACAATTTTAAACAACTTTGCAAATTGCTTAAATGATCTAATTTGTTTTGTTCTCTCTGTATTCTTTATTGAAAAGAATAACAACTAGGTGTAAAAGAAGAAAAAAAAGATTTTTTTGAGGCCTAGTTCCCAATTGAGATATAAAAGTTTTTCACTTTCAAAATGTTTAGTAATATGTAATATTTATTGCTGGCCTAGGTATGGGACTAGTTGGCGTAATGTTTTTATTTAAATATCTATATTAATTTACATATAAACCTATAATCAAACACATATCTCCAAAACCGGCCTATGCCTAGGGCAGCACTACATATTACATATATAACTATACATTTATAACAATAAAACCAAAAAAGATCATACCTGAAATAAGGCAATATTTTAAAAAACAATCTTTGTTTGTTTTGTGATCTTCACTTAAAAGCTAACAACTGAAAAAAGCCCATTGTGTGCCTTAAAGGGACAGTCTACCTGAAAATGTTTATCGTTTAAAAATATAGTTAATCCCTTTATTACCCATTCCCCAGTTTTGCATAACCAACTTTTTACCTCTGTGATTACCTTGTATCTAAGCCTCTGCAAACTGCCTACTTATCTCAGTTCTTTTGACAGACTTGCATTTTGGCCAATCAGTGCTGACTCATAAATAGTTCCACAGGGGTGAGCACAATGTTATCTGCATGACACATGAACTAACACTGTCTAGAATAAAAAATGCCAAAATGCACTAATATAAGAGGTGGCCTTCAAGGGCTTAGAAATTAGCACATGAGCCTACCTAGGTTTAGCTTTCAACAAAAAATACCAAAAGAACAAAGCAATTTTTATGATAAAAGTAAATTGGAAAGTTGTTTAAAATTGCATGCCCTATATGAATTATGAATATTTAATTTTAACTTGACTGTCCCTTTAAGTGATTGTTGAAGGTGTAACATACGTGAGAAAATGGTAACATCAGTCATATGTTCACATGAAGGGATATGTCCCTGGCAGTTTACCTCCCTCCCAAAAAAATAAAAATAATAATCACATAAATGTATATAAAGGCATCTCATATATTTTATTTTAAAACAATATACTTCATCACTTTAAAAGTATATATTTAAAAAAAAAAAAAACTTACCTAGGTAGGTTTAGAAGCTGCTGATTGCTGGCTGCACATACAGTATATACCTCATATTATTGGCTCACTCATGTGCATTGCTGTTTCCTCAAATAAGGATACCAAGAGAATGAATACAATTATATCAAAGTATTAACTATTGCATATTTTTGTAAATTGTATCTTCTATCTGAATCAGGATTTTTTTTAAAATTTGGGTTTCATGCCCCTTTAATTCATAAGGTACAAACATTTATTTAAAATACAAGATATTTATATAGTAGTGTGTATAATACACAGCAACCAATGGCTGACTCACGCATAGCAATGTGAAACAAAAGGATCAAGTACAATTTAATAATAGCCTCACTCCCTATGCAATACGATATTGGTCTTAGATCTTGGATGCTTCATAGATTATCATTGCATCCAATGAACTGAGCTGACACATAGCAAAACCACTGATACAAATTGAAAATGACACTACAATATTAACTAAAAAAAATAAAATAATATTTAATAATGATATGTTTTATTATGACATCATTACATTCATTCATATTTTTTTTTTAAATTAAATGTACATAGACCAACTACATCTTTGAATAGAAACATATTTGCAATATTCATGTATTGGCAAAAAAATGCTTCTAGTAAACGTTATCACTGTTTTAGTGTTAACATTTTTCTCTGCACGTGCATGTGAAGCATACCTAGATATTCTCAGTGCAACAGAATTTTAAATAATGCAGCTGCTCAGATAGCCAGTGGGGCTGGAATCATGTGAGCAATTAACAAACAGCCATTGTCATATGGTACGAACACCTGAGCACCTTAGGCTCTCTGAGGAGGTGCTGTGTTTAAAATGCTGGTGCACGGTGCATACTTAAATACAGTTTTGAAACAGCTATAGCTTTTACTAGAAGCATTTTTATCAATTTAGTGTAAGTAATCATAATCTGGCCCATAGTGTATTGAAGGGACATGACACCCTAAATTTCTTACTCATGATTTATTTCAAGCATGCGTTTTGTAAAACATTTTTAAAATTAAGTTATATTATAAAGTTGAATTCTTTCTTTAGATATCCTTTGTTGAATGAGCAGCTAGCTGAACATATCTGGTGAACCAATGAAAATAGGAGCCCATCAGACTTAGATCCCAGTACGGTATGGTTGCTCCTGAGCCTTCCTAGATATGCTTTTCATCTAAGGACACCAATTGAATGAAGCAAATTAAACAATAGATGTAAATTTAAACTTTCATTATTTCACGATATGTATAACTCTGTAATTGTAAATATTTTTTTCATGTCCTTTTAAATAACCGTCATTAAAACATTTATTTATTATAACAATATTTTTTTAAACTATGTCCATATTATCTGATATATATATTAACACAAAGCATATGATGGGATATCACATTAGTAGACATCTTATTTTATGATATTTAGAGGTAGCATCAAATGGTATATTAGATGTAAGTATTAGATATGTGCATGATTGAAAAATTCGTTTCGGTTCGGATCGATTCGGAGGTTTTCAAATTTTGTTTCGAATCGATTCGAATTCGGAAAACTTCGGTTTCGGTTATATTCAGATTCGAAAAAATTCGTCTGGATTCGGTTCGGAAATTCGGAAATTCGGAATTTCGATATGTGTGCTGTTTATTAGACTAGTATTATGTATTGTATATTAGGTGTAACCCATAGCAGAGTGATATAACCTAATATACTGTACAATACTAGTGTAATCCATGTCCATCCGAATTTACCGAATAAATCCGAACTAATTCGGATTTATTCGGTAAATTCTGCAATATTTTAATTCGGAAATTCGGTTCGATCTGAATCTCCGAATTTGCTGAATTTTCCGAATTTCCGAATCGAACCAAATTGCACATGTCTGGACTTCTGAAAGTCAAACACATTCATTTATGAATCCATGAGGTGTGGATAATCTTAGGAATGATAAATATTTTAAGTAGGTGAAATCTACAACAATCCATGTCCATAAAATTATTTTTTAAATGTTTACAGATATGTTTAGGGGGTCGATTTATCAAGCTCCGTATGCCCCTGTTTCTGTGTGAGCCTTCAGGCGCGCCGGAAACAGAAGTTATGAAGCAGCGGTCTAAAGACCGCTGCTTCATAACTGGTCCGCCTGCTCTGAGGCCGCGGACAGAAATCAACCCGATCAAATACGATTGGGTTGATTGACACCCTCTGCTAGCGGTTGATTGGCCGCGAATCTGCAAGGGGCAGCATTTCACAAGCAGTTCACAAGAACTACTGGTGCAATGTTAAATGCCGATAGCATGTCCGCTCGCACTATGATAAATTGGCCCCTAGGTCTCTACAATGATAACTAAGCTTGACTTTATGCAGATACTATACTCATTTAACTGTTGTTAAAAATATTACTGATGACATTCTATGGAGATTTTGTATGTTACCTTCAGTTTTTATTCTTAAAAAACAAATTTGTTCCATATAATTGTTATTATTTACTTGCATTGACCTCTGTGGGCACTGCAGTTGTGTGAATGGTTTCTTCTCATCCTCTAACAACATTTTTAGAGATTAAATCACGTTCATAGCATGATTGTTTCTATCTCTATCTATCTATTGGGTTCTTGTAAAGCGCGGCTGAGGGTTGCAGTTCAGTCGAAGAGCCAGGTCTTGAGGTCCTTTCTGAACTTAGTTAGGGCGGTAGCTTGTCTTAGGTGCAGCGGGAGGGTTTTCCAAAACTTGGCTGCCAGGTGAGAGAAGGATCTGCCTCCTGTTGTGGTTTTCCTGATGCGGGGGATGACTGCGAGGGCTTGGTCGGCCGATCGAAGTTGTCTGGCAGGGGTGTAGAAGGTAACGCGGTGGTTCAGGTATTCGGTTCAGATATTGGGGAGGGCCTTGAATGCGTGGGTGAGAAGCTTGAAGTTTATTCTTTTGTTGATGGGGAGCCAGTGCAGGTCCCGCAGGTGTTTGGCGATGTGGCATTGACGAGGGATGTCAAGGATTAGTCTGGCCGAGGCGTTCTGGATGCGCTGTAGTCTCTTTTGGAGCTTGATGGTGGTGCCGGCGTAGAGTGCATTACCATAGTCCAGTCGGCTGCTGACGAGGGCGTGAGTGACAGTCTTCCTGGTCTCGTTTGGGATCCATTTGAAGATCTTTCGCAGCAGGTGAAGTGTGTGGAAGCATGCAGAAGAGACAGCGTTGATTTGCTGGTGCATGGAGAGCGATGAGTCCAGGATGATGCCTAGATTTCGTGCATGGTCGGTGGGGGTTGGAGGGTGTCCGAGGGCTGTGGGCCACTAGGAGTTAATCCAAGCGTTTGTGCTGGGATCGAGGAGGAGGACTTCGGTCTTGTCTGCGTTCAGCTTTAGGCAGTTGTAGCTCATCCAGGTGGCAACTGCTGTCAGCCCTTCGTGGACGTTTCTCTTGGCGGTGGTAGGGTCATATAGAAGACTCCCACATCCTCTGATTGTTTCTTGTAAATTGAATTATCAGCACTGTGAGCATGAGTAGGAGAAACGTGCATGCACAGTGCCTTTGGCCACATTGGTAGCAGGATGTATACAACCTATAGGTGATAACTTTTAAAGGACCACTAAATACAGTAGAATTGCATAATTAACAAGTGCCATGTTTGCATGTTTGGCCATCTATGCTTCTCTCTGGCAGTCGTGGTATGTATCTTTAATTTTGGCCTAAGCAGTTTACTGTATCACGTATCCCCTCCCATAGCCTGTTTTGGAGGCTAGGCCTAATGTTATGGTTCTCCAGCTGAGGAGCTCTATCCAAATAGGCCTCAACAAGAGCCTCGTTTCCTCCTCAGCAAATTAATGAATGACTGAAGACTGCTCTCTGAAAAGCAATCAGCAAACTCCTGTGATTGGGAACAAGCCCTCTATACAAATTGTGCAATTTTATATTAAATTGTTAATATTAGATTGTAAGTCAAACTCACACTGTCACGATTGTCACTAACAGAATTGACATTATTAAAATGTGGGCTGAGCTTGGCAGCCATTTTCGGCTCCTAATAAACTATTAAAGGACCAGTCAACACATTAGATTTGCATAATGAACAAATGCAAGATAACAAGACAATGCAATAGCACTTAGTCTGAACTTCAAATGAGTAGTAGATTTTTTAAAAGTTATGTATATTTCCACTCCCCTTGTACCATGTGATAGCAATCAGCCAATCACAAATGCATATACGTATAGTCTGTGAATTCTTGCACATGCTCAGTAGGATCCGGTGACTCAAAAATTGTAAATATAAAAGACTGTGCACATTTTTTTTAATGGAAGTAAATTGGAAAGTTGTTTAAAATTACATGCTGTATCTGAATCATGAAAATGTAATTTAACCTGAGTGTCCCTTTAATATTTAAATGTTTCACATGCTTATTACAAGCTTATAGATGTAGGACCAGTTGCAGGATGCTTATTTGCTATGTAACAATAAAAATGATGTATTGGGTCTAGACGATCCCTTTAACAAATAATAGAAATAGAAAAAGCTACCATATAACAATAGAAAAAGAGTTCTTTTTTTTTGAGTGCTTGTAATGGTAGATCATTTATTGCGCGCCGAATTTTCTCGTTTGCGTGCGTGAGATAAATTAGCACCCCACTTGCAATCTAGCCTTTAATGAGATATAAAACCCAAAAAAGCATGTGATTTTAAATAACTTTACAATTTACTTCTATTATCAATTTTCTTTTTTCTCTTGATATCTTTTGTTGAAAAACAGGGACGTATGCTTTGGAGCTGGCCCATTTCTGGAGCACTTATATGGCAGCAGTTTTGCAAAAATGTTGTCCGTTTGCAAGATCACTAGATCGCAGCATTATTTCCTGTCGTGAAGTGCTACAGATGCCTACCTAGGTATCTCTTTAACACAGAATAAATAGATAATAGAAGTAAGTTTAAAACGTTTTTAAAATTGTATGCTCTGTCTGAATCCCAAAAGAAAATGTTTGGGTTTCATATCCCTTTAACAAAATAAAAAGATAAAAAATAAACAATTTGCCTCAGAGGTTCTGATTCTAAGTTCACTGTAAGCTGAAATTCAGTTTTATACAGTTAATAACAAAGATTTCTGCTGATTTAACAGCTGTTTAATCCTTATTTGAACTTTAAAAGGGAAATATTACAAGATTTATACTGATTTTGTTTGTTCTAACTGTCTGCTGGAATGTTTGCAAACATATGATTTAGTGAATATACAGAGTCATGGCGAGGGCGATTCACAATACACTGCGGTGAAGATCAGTTGTCAGAATGAGGCTGTATCAGACACACACACAATGTTTTGTGGCTACTCCTGTCTCCAATGCTGAACTTCTTATGAACTCTTAAAGCAAACCAGAAGGGTCTTTTTCCATGTAGTGAGCAATGTCAGAGTGATTCTTTGTGATTGGTGGAGCTTCAAGGGCCTTTTGTTCAGTCAAACATCAAAATACCATTGCTGTAGAATATGTATAAATAAATACAACTCTTATGCCAATTCAGACTCATGTTTAATTTGATAGGTTCGTACACAACAGTGTACTCCAGAATTTGTATTATTTAAAAAGACAGATAATTCCTTTATTACCCATTCCCAGTTGTGCATAACCAACACGGTTATATTAACCCCCTAATGACCAGCTCCGTACATGTTTAGCCCTTGCTGTCCTGGGCTCCTTCTGCTGTGATCTTGGTAACAGTAGAGAGATCGTGGAATTTCTGCCTACCCAAAGTTGGTGATGTGGGAGGTCCAGGTGGGAGCCGGGTGGAGAGAGCGTGACGGGGAGGGAGGGGGCGGTAAGCAGGGGGACTGCTACACTGCAGAAAAACATTTCCAGAGGGAGGGAGGAAGAGAGAGAGAAGGAGGGATCCACAGCCTACAGAAAATGTGTTGGGAGAGGGAGGTGGTGGGGAGGATGAAGGGGGCCACTACACTGCTGAAAAATATTGTTGTTTTCTTTTGATTTTGTTTTTAATAAATAAAAAAAGGTAAAAATGTATATAAACTGGGTACTGGCAAACAGCTGCCAGTACCTAAGATGGCAGATACTAGTTAGAGGGGGGAGGGTTAGAGAGCTATTTATTAGTTTATTAATTAGTTAAAAACTTGTGGATCATGTCCGACAGACCTCGCTGAATGCGGAGAGGAATATGCTCTCCACATTCAGCATTGCACCAGCCACTAGCAGGGCGATGTCTGTCTGTCTCCTCAGAGCAGGCGTACAGGTTATGGAGCAGCGGTCCCCTAGACCGCTGCTCCATAACTTGTGTTTCTGGCGAGTCTGAAGACTCGCCAGAAACACGGGCCCTCAAGCTCCATACGGAGCTTGATAAATGGGCCTCTGTATCTCTAAATTGCTTGAAATTCAAAAAATTGTTGAAGACTTCATAAACAAAATAAAACTTAGTAGAAAGAGGGGGGGTTAGAGAGCTGTTTGGGGGGATCAGGAAGCTGGGAGGGTAAGGGGGGAATCCTACATTGCAGAAAATTAAAACTTACCATTGGCAGACTGTCTGACAGTATCTAATATGGTGGTGACCAGTGGGGGGTGACGAAAAGAAGAGAGTTGTTTGGGAGGTATCAGATGGGAGGGTTATCTTTACACTAGGAAACGCTAGGATTGATCATTGGAACAAATAAAATGGACTTTCATTCATAAAGTATAAAATACTTCATGCTGAAAGCTCCTTTATTTGTTTCAAGCGTTCGCTACACTGAGCTGCTCAGACAGCCCACGGCAGAATGCTGTTTTGCTTGAGAGGTGACATTTTCAATTCTTAGCCAATAGCTGTGCAGGAAATCTGGCTAGTCTCCCTGTGGCGCAGAATTTCCTGTATGCTATTTGCTAAGAGGTGGAAACATCACCTCTTAGCAAAATAGCGTTCTGTGGTTGGCTGTCTGAGCAGCACAGTGCGGCAGCGCTTGAAACAAATAAAGGAGCTTTTAGCATGAAGTATTTTATATTTCATGAATGAAAGTCTCCTTTATTTGTTTCAATGGTCAATCCTAGCGTTTCACAAACGATAGGATTGACTTTTACATTAAACCGCCGTGAATTTTAGAAGTGTGGTGCGCAGCTGCAATTAGCGGCCTTCTAATTACCATAAGGCAATGGCAAAGTCATCTATGTCTGCTATTTCTAAACAAAGGGGGTTCCAGAGAAGCTTTTACAACCATTTGTGTCATGACTGGATACGTGATATGTAAATAATTTAAATGAGAAAGTTTGTAAAAAAGCTAACAATTGTTTTAATTTGATGCATTTGGCACCGAAATAGTGGCATGAAATATAAATATATATATAGTTTTGATAGGTAAATAAAAAAAGAACAAAGCTTTTAATGTTTAAATGAAGTGATAGTAAAAATGCTAAAAATGCTCTGGTCTTTTGAGTAAGTTGCGTCTGAAGTTCCAGGTCCTTAAGGGGTTAATATACTTTTTATCGCTGTGATTACCTTGTACCTAAGCCTCTGCAGACTGCCCCCTTATCTCAGTTCTTTTGACAGATTTGCATTTTAGCCAATCAGTGCTGACTCATAAATTACGCACAATGTTATATACATGGCACATATGAACTAGGTGTCATGTATCTTTATGTTTAACAAATGCACAAAGGACCATTAAACTGGACATTTCAACAACATAAAATGTTACATTATTGAAAATGAAACATTATTGCATTATACTGTACATTCATTATTTATTTTGCTTCCTTTTGCTGTAAAATACAAATAAAATTTGTACTTGTTCCACTTTCTCCCAGGGAGGATTGGGTTAATACGTTTAGCTAATTTTATTTGAGTCTTTGTTTACCTCATCCTTGACATTATCTGTACTTATTTGCTCCTTTAAGGCGGATTACAAGTGTTGCATTAACAAAAAGCATTGTTTGCAATAGCAATGGGCATTTTAGGTGTGAATATTATTGTGTATATATAAATATATATTTATATTTAACTATTAGATGGAGATTAGAAAGGAATATATAACTGTTTGTTTAAATTATGCTGTAGCCAATCATATTGTGCCCCCTTTGGCGTCTAGCAAGTTTATAATAATGCCCCTAGTTTTGATGCTAAAGAAGGCGCAATACGATTGGCTACAGCATGATTCGTCATTTTACACAGAAATAGACTAGATTTACTAAGAGGTGAGCACACATCATACACTGTCGGCATTTAACATTGCACATGCATTTCTGGTGAAATGCTTGTGCAATGCCATCCCATGCTCAGGGGCCGTCAATCATCCCGATCGGATCGGATCAGGATGATTTCAGTCCTCCACCTAAAAGGTGGCAGACAAGTTAAGGAGCAGCAGTCTTATGACCAATGCTCCGAAGCAACATTCGCTGATTAATGAATTGGCCCCCAGGCCTCCAGTTAGCACAGGCCGAGTTCTAGAGTGAAGAGGAGCAGGTTAGCTCACTCTTCGGCACCTGTAGGTAAGTATTTTAGGTACAGTCAATTTTCCCCCTGTACTTTTTAAATTAACAAATGTTAATCTTTAACTAAAATTCAATAGTTAATACCGAATAGTGCTGCTAATGAATATACCGGGAAACGAATTTCCCCGAATAATAGTTACAAAAATTTTAGACGAACAGAATTTTTTTTTGGCTGCACATCTCTGGCTAACACTACTACATATCAATATCTGATTGGCTTTAAAGGGACAGTGTGCTGTAAAATTGTTTTTACCTTAATGTGTTTCCAATGACTTGTTGTACCAGATGCAGAGTATAAAATGTATAAGAAATTGCTCCTTTAGGTGTTTTTTTGCATTTGAAAAAAACTTGTTCTTAAAAACAACAATCCATCAAAATGGGTTGAGCTTGCAGGGAGATCAGATATCCTTATCACTTTCTATGCACACACATGCTGCTTCTTTATATTATCTCTGACTTTAAATCAAATCCCAATACTTAGAGAGAACAATTGCAAATTGGAAGTGTAATTTCTTTTGCCGGCTGTGTTTACACAGCTTTTCTTTAGCCTATACTTAAAGGGACAGTTTACTCAAAAATGTTCTCCCCTTTAATTTGTTAACAATGATCCACTTTACCTGCTGGAGTGTATTAAATTGTTTACAATTATTTCCATTACCCTTATATTGGCATTTGAAATAGTTGATTCAGCCTGTGGTATTCCCACCTATTCAGAAAGTTTTTGGCCTTAAGGCCAAGCTGTATAAACACAGCCAGTAGAAGAAATTACACTCCGAGTGGGGTATAGAAGAGATAAGGTAATAAAATGTTAATTTCCCATTGTTCTCTCCAAGCTTTGGTCTTTGGTTTACTGACAGATATAAGATACAGAAGCATGTATATGTACACAATGTGATAAAGTAATGAGATCTGATTATACCTACAAGTTCAACCCATTTTATTAGGTTGTGGCTTCAAAACACAAAATCTGTTTTTTTATGTACACAAATAAACCTTAAAGGGACATGAAACCCCCATTTGTTCTTTCCTGATTTAGAAAGAGCGTTCAATTTTGAACAACTTTCTAATTTACTTCAATTTGCTAATTTGCTTCATTCTCTTGATATCCTTTGCTGATTGGTTGCTGCACATAGATGCCTTGTGTGATTGGCTCACCCATGTGCATTGCTATTTCTTCATAAAAGGATATCTAAAGAATTAAGCAAATAAGTTAATAGAAGTACATTGGAATTTAGTTTAAAATTGTATGCTCTAGCTGAATTATAAAAGAAAAATTTTGGGTTTAGTGTCCCTTTAAAAAGCAAATCTCATACATTTTATACTCCGCAGCTGGTAAAAAAAGCAATTGGAAACAAACACATTAAGGGAAAAACAATTTTATAGCATACTGCTCCTTTAACTATAGAAACATTTAGTACAGGTCGGGATACCACAGGCAAAATCAGCTATTTCAAATGCTGTAATAAAGGCAAACAAGCAATTTTTAATACAATCTAGCAGGTAAAATGGATCATTGGAAACAAATTAAAGCGCAGAAAAATGTAAGATATGCTATCCCTTTAACTGTTAATAGAATGTAAAACAATGTATTTTATACTAACATTATTACTGTGCTTAGCCTTGTTGTCTGCAGACACAAGCCAAGATTGGCTCCTTCAAATAATAGAAGTGGTGGGTGAAAATGGGCTATTAAAAAAAACAATTGCAACAAACAAGGTGTTAACTTGTTTTAAAAATGTTTAGACTTAGCTGATATGTTATTCTATACCAAGACAAGAGCAATGACAAGGTGTTTACTGTCTCTTTAAAGTGTTAATGCATGCAGTGAAATGAAGCCTCCTACAAACAAATGAATTAAATGACCACTAATTACAGTAGAATTACATAATTGACAAATAAACACTAAAAATACAATACAATAGCATTGAGTTTGAATTTAAAATGAGCAGTAGAATTTATCTATTAAATTTCAAAGTTAATCCAATTTTACAACCAATTTTATCATGTGACAGCCATCAGCCAATCAGAAAATGCATATAAATCTGTACTGTACACTTTTGCACATGCTTAGTAGTAGCTGGAGCCTCAGAAAGTGTGCATATGAAAATAATGTGCATGTTTTAATAATTTAAAGTGATTGTAAAGTGTAATGAATAAGTGCCCGGTATCTAAAACTAATCTTAAATACAGGGGCAATATCATTTATTAAATTTTACAATGAAGATTTTTTTTAAAAAATACTTACCTTTTCTTTATGGAAAATAGACCGGTGTTCCTCTGCCCATAGCTCCTGCTGTAGTTAGCACAGCGATGACAATTCTGGCTTCCTCCAATCGTTGTGTTGCCTCATGTGCCAAATGGGGCATGCAAGGATTGGAGGATCATGGATTCATCGACACTGTGCTAACGACAGCAGGAGCTGCAAGCGGAGGATCACTGGTCTGTTTTCCATAAAGAAAAGATAAGTATTTTAAAAAAGAATCTTCATTGTAAAGTTTAATAAATGAAAGTGCCCCTGTATTTAAGACTAGTTTTAGATACCAGGCCCTTATTCATTACACTTTACATTCACTTTATGTATATTGGAAAGTTTGTATATATTGCATTTATCTGAATCATAATACTTTCATTTTGACTTTAATTTAGTGGCCCTTTATAAGAAAAATTTATGTTTTTTATAATGTATAAACAAAGCTATTCCAATGTTTTAATGAGATGTTCCTGACTTGAAATAAATGTGTCTTGTTTCCATACTTATGGGACATATATAGCATTGTTGTCACTGGACAAATGGACAATTAATTGGGTTGTAAACAAACAAGAACTTTTTCTTAAAGGGACAGTCCCTAGTTTTGCATAACACAAACTGTTATATTAATATACTCTTTACCTCTGTGATTACCTTGTATCTAAGCCTCTGCAGACTGCCCCCTTATCTCAGTGCTTTTGACAGATATCCATTTTAGCCAATCAGTGCTGTCTCCTAAGTAACTCTACGGGAGTGAGCACCCTGTTATCTATATGGCACACATGAACTAGTGCTGCCTTGCTGTAAACTGTCAAAATGCCCTGAGATAAGAGGCGGTCTTCAAGGGCTTAAAAATTAGCATATAAGCCTACTTAGGTTTAGCTTTCAACAAAGAGTACCAAGAGAACATAGCAAATTTGATGATAAAAGTACATTGAAAAGTTGTTTAAAATTGCATGCCCTATCAGAATCATAAAAGTTTAATTTTGACAACATTGTCCCTTTAATTCTAACACCAGCTTAAACTGCTGATGTACTTAAGTTTTTTTCAGCCAACAAAGATTTGTAGCATGACTTTTATGCTGTTCTTTTTATACATAATAGAACATTTATACATTTAACCCCTTCGGGACCGGGAAGTTTAGAGAAAAACGTGTACCAGAGAATTTTTAGCATTTTTGCTATCACTTCCTAACAGATCCCTCCCTAACAGCTCTCTTCCCTCCCTTACGCCCCCATTGGTCACCGCGATCTTAGGTACTGGTAGACAGTCTGCCAGTATGCAGTTTTACTTAATTTTTTTATTGTAGGGATCCCTCCTCAACCCTACCACCTCCATGATCCCTCCCAGACAGCTCTCTAACCCACCCCTTAAACTATTAGCAACCATATTAGGTACTGGCAGCTGTCTACCAGCACCTGGTTTATAGAATTTTGCTTCTTTTTTTTTAAATTATCTATTAATAAAAAACATT
Source organism: Bombina bombina (assembly GCF_027579735.1). Taxonomy (NCBI): domain Eukaryota; kingdom Metazoa; phylum Chordata; class Amphibia; order Anura; family Bombinatoridae; genus Bombina; species Bombina bombina. Next base: position 57,194,968 of record NC_069508.1, read on the forward strand.
CTGTAGTGTAGCCCGCCCGCCTCTCTTCTTACCTCCTATGCCACCCACAGCATCAACACAAGCCGATACAGACAGTGACACAGTGATACTGTCTGTATCTGTGATTTGCCTTTATATGGTAAAGGAACAATGATCAGTTCTTTCTTACCATATGAAGACAGATCTCCGATACAGGCAGTGACACCATGTCACTGTCTGTATCAGCTAGCAGTGATGCTGTGTCACTGTCTGTATCAGCGATCTGACTTTACATGGTAAAATGGTAGTACTTCCTGCCACTACATCAACAGGCTATGCTGGACAAAGTACTCTATGACACAGTAGCTACGTCCAAATTGTTTAAGGGGATAATGCCATATTAATAGCATATAAATGCCAGTGAGCTTGTTAATGCATATATAAAAATTACTTTTTTTTTTTTTGTTACCGAAATTTTGGAAGTTTGAATTAGCTTTAAAAACTGTTACACTGGTTTAGATTCATGATAGATTGATAGATAGATAGATATTCACTCATCCAAACTAGTGACATTTTGGCAGCTATATGTGTGAGACCTAGAATAAGATATATGCTACTGTTATACACATTCGGTAAGCTTGGCAAATAATGCATCATTTAAATGGAAGCCTCCTGCAGCAACACTTTATGCCAATAATAATGCCAAATAATGCCTTAGATAATCCATTTGTAGGCACTGTTGCTCATTACCTGCTTTTGTTTACTTCTATGGTCTGTGTGCAGTGAGTTTCACATATGAAAGCTTAGAGTGGAAGAGAGATGAGACGGCTGCATCTAGCTGCCATTCCAGCATGACTGTTGGATTTAGAGAAATGACCAGCCAGCACAGAGAGTTATTGGCACACAAGACCTGAACTGGTCCAAAGAAAACCCTGGTGAGACTTGGTCTTCTGTGGAACACTGGGTGACATGTTGTCAACTCCCCTACTCTTATGGGGACCTATTGTTTCTTCCTTGTTAACACAGCATTATATTTTCCCCATTTGTAAAACTAATGTTATGTATTCTACTCTATGTAAGCTCACAATAAAAACAGAGGGCATAGACAACATATGTAAGCATTAAAATACAATATTATTTTAGTTCTTTGTACAAGAAAGTTTAGCTTCTAGTGTAAAGGAAATAATGGAGTTGAATGAGGGAGAAGCTTGGTTCCTGGGGGTTTAGTCCACAAAATGGATCTACAATAGAAGATAACTGTGGTGTTTCATCTGGAAACTGTAAAAAAAATTCTGTCTACAGTATGTAAGCTATTTTTTAAAGGGGTTAAAAGTGATGAAAGTTGAGGGGAAATTGTTGGCAAAACAATAAAGAAAAGTTTATAGAAACATCCATGCAGTATGGGTGGGATAGTTAATGGTTTGGAAAATGAGTAGGCCGAGAGCAGACGGAAGTTGGTGATGGTGGAAAAAGTTGGAGACTAAGCCATTGATTAAATTGGATACAGAGCTATTAAAGACTTTGTATACTAAAAGGGTATTATAGTGACATCTTAAAGGGACACAATACATATGAAAGAGTGCCATTTAAACATGTTAAAAAGTTTTTGCATTAAAAAGGTTAAGATTATGTCATTTATTTGGATTTTTAAACTATCAGAAAGTGTATGTATAGAAGCTTAATGGCTAATACATCATTTTAATGTCCATTTAAGCTGAGGATATTTAGTCAGAGAATATTTTTTTAAATAAATTCTAAAAATATAATCTAAGCTAACTCAGAGACTGGCACTAGTCAGCTTTACAGTAAGTTTTGAAACTGGCACAAGGGTCAGGACGAATGTACCAATCTCAGAGTTAAAGGGACATTGTAGTCCCCCTCTAGTAGTAAAGCAAAGGCAGCCGTCCTTATCAGCCAATGAACATTAGTAGTACAAAACCACTACTGCAGTATTAGTTGAAACTGAAACCAATTGAACAGCTAATAGGATTTCAGTAGCTCTCATCCTATTGGCTGTTTTAAACAGCCAATAGGATTTTAGAAGCTCTCATCCTATTGGCTGATTTGAATTTGAAGAATCAAATCAGCCAATAGGAATGCAAGGTACACCATTTTGAAATGGCTACCTTGCATTGAAGCTTCAGTGTATGGCGGGATCGTATGAAGAGGAAGCTCCGCGCTGGATGTCTTAGCCGCTCTGCCAAGATAAAGATAGAAGACGCCCCGATGGATGAAGATGTCGCCGCCTGAATGAAGACTTCTCGCCGCCTGGATGTCCGGACTTCAGCAACCATGAGTAGATATTCTGGGGTTAGTGTTAGGTATTTTTTTATTTTTGGGAGTGTTTTTTTCAGATTAGGGTTTGGGCTTTTAAAAAGAGCTAAATGCCCTTTTAAGGGAAATGAAAAAGAGCTGAATGCCCTTTTAAAGGCAATGCCCATACAAATGCCCCTTTAGGGGCAATGGGTAGTTTAGGTTTTTTTTAGAATTAGGTTTCCTTATTTTGGGAGGTTGGTTGGATGGTGGGTTTTACTGTTGGGGGGACTTAGTACTTTTTTTACAGGTAAAATAGCTGTTTAACTTAGGGCAATTCCCTAGAAAAGGCCCTTTGAAGGGCTATTGGTAGTTAAAGGGACATAATACTCATATGCTAAATCACTTGAAACTGATGCAGTATAACTGTAAAAAGCTGACAGGAAAATATCACCTGAGCAACTCTATGTAAAAAAGGAAGATATTTTACCTCACAATCTCCTCAGCTCAGCAGAGTAAGTTCTGTGTAAAAAGTTATACTTCACCTGCTCCCAGCTGCAGGTAAAAAAAAAAAAAAATGAAGAAATGAACAGCAGCCAATCAGCATCAGCAGTGCTGAGGTCATGAACTCTTACTGTGATCTCATGAGATTTGACTTAACTCTCATGAGATTTCATAGTAAGCTTCCTTTACCTGATTGGTGAAATAATATGAGAGTGCACGAGGCTCATCCTTTCAGATGTCCCAGGACAGACATATTAATATGCTGCTTAGAAATCCTTTACAATGGGATGTGGCTACTGAGGAACTTTTGAGGTAAAATATCTTTCTTTTTTACATAGAGATGTTCAGGTGATATTTTCTAGTCAGCTTTTTACAGCTATGCTTCATCACTTTCAAGTGTTTAAACATTTGGGTATTATGTCGGGGGTGGCAAAACTCGTAATCTAGGTGATAGAAAGTAATAGTACTAATTCACTGATGTATTTTTTGGCACAAGCGTTTTGCTTGGGTGATCCATCTCTGCGCAGAATCTAGACAGGCAAATGGTGGAAGGCACATACATCTTAGATTACGTTGGATACTGCATCAAAACGTTTTACTTTGGGGACTGAGGAATATGGAAATACTGGAAAGATAATGGACCCTATTTATGAAAGTCTGGCGGACCTGATCCGACAGTGCGGATCAGGTCTGCCAGACCTCGCTGAATACGGTGAGCAATACGCTCGCCGTATTCAGCATTGCACCAGCAGCTCACAAGAGCTGCTGGTGCAACGCTGCCCCCTGCAGACTCGCGGCCAATGGGCCGCCAGCAGGGGGGTGTCAATCAACCCGATCGTACTCGATCTGGTTGATTTCCGGCGATGTGTGTCCGCCTGCTCAGAGCAGGCGGACAGGTTATGGAGCAGCGGTCTTTGTGACCACCGCTTCATAACTGCTGTTTTTGGCGAGCCTGCAGGCTCGCCAGAAACACGGGGCCTCAAGCTCCATACGGAGCTTGATAAATATGCCCCATTGGCTGACATGTCTAGTTGTAACAGAGTATTTTTTACTTCAGTGAAGATTTCTGAAAATACAGTGAGAACCTATTTACAAATTCGTATGACACACTTGTTTGTTATAGTTTCTATCTGTTTCTTTGTGTGTTTGCCTGCTTGGGAGCAAAAAAACCCCCCAGAAATCCAGAAATATTGATTTTTTTTTTATTTAGGCCTAGTTTCCATTCAGGTGGTAGAGTTTGGAAACTGGTGATAACATAAAAAAAACTCCATAAACTTTAATGGAGATAAATGTTTTTATCAACAGTTTCCAAACTTTACCACCTCAGTGGAAACTAATCCTTAGGCCTAGTTTCCATTGAGGTGGTAAAGTGTGGAAACTGGGGATAACATAAAAAATATCCATAGACTTAATGGATAATGGAGACAAATGTTTTTACCATCAGTTTCCAAACTTTACCACCTCAATGGAACCCAAAACTAGACATCAAGCAAGTAAAACATTGCTGCATTGCGATCTATCCGGATAGAGACTATATACGCTATTTCAGAGGCACAAGATTCGAGAAAAATGTTTTAGTTTTATTTTATTTTTAAATATATTGATATATGTAATATTTATTGCTGCCCTAGGCATAGGCCTAGGTAGAATTATGGACATGTACGCTTACTTATATTTTTATATGTAAATACATAATGATATTTAAGCTATTACTATACCTGGGCCAGCAATAAATATTACACATAACAATAAATGTATAAAGTGAAACCCTTGCATTGTTTAAAAACTCTAATATCTCAATGGGAAGTAAGCCTCATAAAGGTTATTTTTCCTCTTTTTCACCTAGTTAAGTATTCTGTAATGTTTGGGACCTTATTCGACAACTTCTGATAGTGTTTTACCTGTTTGCGTGTTCAATGAAACCCGGGTGTATATTTGTGCTTTCAGCTTCTATTATTTCCTAAGGAACACACAATTTTTTTTTTTCCGATGGAAAACGCACAATTGGAAACTGTCAAAAAGCATAATGGCTTCTGAGAACAGCTTTTTTCTTTCGTTATGAGAGCTTGCAAAAGCCCAATTAGAACAATAATGATCATGTGAACATCACGTAGTAAGTGACGTTGAGAATCTTCCACCATCAGATGCTATCTGGACATTTAAAAAGGCTGCACATACTTAAGTGAACTATTCTTTAAAAAAATGGTTGTATAACAGCGAAACGTACGTCAGATATATAGTTATTCAATGTAGTATCACCTCTATGTCGCTCTTATTTACTTACAAAAGGATTTTACTTCTTTCAATGTCATTAATGCTTATGTAGAGCTAACAAAACAGGTCTTCAATTTTATTCTATAATGGGCAACTGATAATTGTTGGTACTAAATATAAATAACTTTCTATAAAATATATTAATATATTAAACAGTATTACTTTATGTTGATGGTGCCAACATCTACTATTGCAGTAATAATGCATGATAAGAGAAAAGCTTTCCTGAGTTCACGGTCTTACTCAGGTCTGAGGTAAAAGTACTATTGATTTATAGATGGCATTTACATACAGAGTAGGGATAGAAGGCCAGAAAGCGATATGAGGACAAAGACTTTGAGTCTAAGAGCCCCATTTATCCAAAATTTGCCAGCATAGATAAAGCTCATGCAAACCTTTCTTTTTTTATTTTAAGTATATTGTTATTTACATTACAAGGATACATTTATAATAAAGTTATGTTCATTATTTCCCACTATTTATACTACTACGCTTATGTCCATTTTTATGCCATTTTGTTTTTTGCATACCTGCTTGCATGTGTTATGAAATCCTCATAATTTTAGGATGTCAGGTATACTTGTGTATGTATATGTGTTTGTTCTGTGCTTGTGTGACTGTGTGTGTACGTAGGTGAGCATGTGTGTCTGTGTGTGCTTGAGTGTGTGTGTGTGTGTATATATATGTATGAGTAAGTGCGTGTGTGCATATGTGTGTGCTTGTGCGAGTGTGTATGTATGTGTGTCTGTGGGTGTACGTGTATATGTGTGCTTGTGTGAGTGTATGTGTGTCTGTCTCTTGGCTACAAAATTAGGGCAGTTCCATTTTTTTATTTATATCATGACTGACAGACTCTAAATGTTTTCTTTTTTTGTTTTGTTCTTTTTTTTTTGTTTTTTTTTAAAAAGGAGGGATAAATAATATAATATATACTTTTTTTAATGTTTTTTTTATATATATATATGTATGTATTGCAAGTTGGGGGGGGCCTTCATGAATTCTTGCACCGGGGCCCTGAGGCTTCTAGTTACGCCTCTGTACACAGGCATTTGTATCACTGATCAGAACTCTGTGGCTATCCGTGTGCTAAAAGCCTTCGGCTGCAAATAGAACAGTCCCTGTATGATTTGTTTCCTGTCTGATATAGTTTGTGTTTATGTCCTTTGTTTTTAATAAATTATATTTTCTTACCTTGAGATCTTTGGAACGTTATTGAGAGCCGTGGGGCTTTATACCAACCTGCCTTCCCTCTAAGAGCTTAGATATAGCTCTTGAAAGTGTGCGTACTGCTTCTTATGGTGTTGTGTACCGGTCTTTACAGACTTCACTATTGTTCTCCTTTCTCTTCCCTTATATGACCCATCGTGAAATACTACAATCAAGTATTAATGGGACTCTAATATAACCATATTTCCATCAAGCTCTGACTTTTCACATATCCTTGTTTCATATGCACTGTTGTTTTTAGCAAAAACCCAATTGCGGCTCAATGGAAACGAGCCCTAGAGTGGAACTCAGACTAATTATCAGGCAAAACATGTGTCTCATATGAGGTTTTAATTTGCACATAATGGACTTTGTATTAGTAATGTGTTCAGATATATAATGCCCAGTTCCTAAGCTACACACAAGTATATTTAGCCCTTTGATATATGGTGTTTCATTTACTCTATTCTACCTGTAGTGTTTTTATGTGTTTTTAATCAATTCATGTTTTATCATCTGTGGTGTGAGTGTGAGTGACATGAAACCCATTTTTTTTTTTTATGATTACGACAAAGGGGCCTATCTTCAGGCTTGCCAGAAACACCAGTTATGAAGCAGCGGTCTAAAGACCGCTGCTCCATAACCTGTCCGATGCTCTGAGGAGGCGGACAGAGATCGCAGCAATTCAACCCGATCGAATACAATCGGGTTGACACCCCCCCTGCTAGAGGCCGATTGGCCCCGAATCTGCAAGGGGCGGCATTACACCAGCAGTTCACAAGAGCTCTCCGCATTCAGAGATGTCTGTCGGACATGATCCGCAATGCCGGATCATGTCCGACAGGCCTTTCATAAATAGGCCCCAAAGCATACAATTTTAAACAACTTTCCAATGTTCTTCTGTTATTAAAATTGCTTAATTATTTGACCCTCATATGCATTACTCTGCAAGGATAAATAAATGACACGGACACCAACCTGGGTTGTAAAGGCCGCAGCTCCACATTTTATTACCAATAAATATATAACATTAACATATAAATATTAACCAAACAATTAACCAATTGACAACAAACCCTAAAACCCTCAGGAGGTGCTTGCCTAAACTAAGCCACCAGACTTTTGTCCACCTTCCATCCAACTTGCCTCCCCTAAACACACAGGGGGTACACCTCATTAATCATCCACTTAATCCACGCAGCAAGCACCCCCCCCCCCCCCCGCCAAGCTAGCTGCGACAAAACCATTATCAGGGAGTGAGGAAGAAACTAATTCTACCACGATGATTCTGGAAGAGGCCGTGTTTCTGGTTGGCCCTCTCCTAAATCATCTCAGCCCCGCCCCCTTTAAACCCCACCCCTTGCTTCCTTGACTGAGGGTCAAAAGCCCTCCCTTACAATTCGTCACTCCGGGCTCACTTTATCTTCTGTTAAAGGAGCAGTAATGACAAGAGTCATGTATGAACAGCCACCTATCTCCACTAGCATCTAGTAGTGTTTTGCTGCTCCTGAGCCTACCTAAATATGCTTTTCAACAAAAGATATCAAGAGAACAAAACAAAGTAGATAATACAAGTAAATTGAAAAGTTTTTTAAAATCGCATACTCTATTTGAATTATGAATGTTTCATTTTGACTTTACCGTCCCTTTAAGTATGAATAATTGAATCATAATTATACAGAGTTGTGACAGCTGTATCTCACGTTCAAAGAATATCACACACATACACAAAATATATCCTTTTAATGAATTAATCACTTAATTATCACTTTAATAACCCCATGAACAATTATTATTTTTCAGCAAATTAAAATAGACTCTATTGCTATTTATCATTGTAGCAAATATACTACCTTTTATTTATAAATCCAAATGTAATACTGTTATGAAAAAAACAAAATATAGCTTAGCACAGAACGTCACACAAAAAACAGTGGACTGATTGGAGCTACTTGCGTCTGGATCGCAGTTACAAAGTGCCTCTCACAAATACCGATCAGCGGTTTTGCATATATCTTTTAGATGTGTGAGATTTCAATATTTGCTAATGATCTTTATTTTCCTGGAGAGTCACCTGGCTACACCGTTGCTGGTTCTAATCCTGCTTCAGTCTCTCTACAGAGCCTCTTTGTTAGAACAGGGAAAAAAAAAAATCATACAAGCAAAGGCTGTTTTATGAGTTTGTGTGCACTCATATACTTTAACTGTACGTGTCTCAAGCATTTCCACACTGTATGATTAAAGGGACATACAGATGCAAAACAAATACAAATCCAATGTGTTGTAGCATTTTATACTGTTACTATCATCTAAAAAGGGTTAAACAACACACAGTTAAAGGGACATGAAACCCAAAAATTATATCATGATTTAAAAAGAGCATGCCATTTTAAACAACTTTCCATTTCACGTCTTTGATCTAATTTGCTTCCCTCTCTTAATTTATTTTGTTGAGAAGCATATCTATATAGGCTCGGTAGTTGCTGATTGGTGGCTGCACATAGATGCCTCACGTGATTGGCTCTCCTGTGTGCATTGCTATTTTTTTAACAAAGGATATCTAAAGAATGAAGCAAATTAGATAATAGAAGTAAATTGGAATGTTGTTTTAAATTGTTTAGTCTATCTGAATCATAAAAAAGCGTTTCATGTCCCTTTAAAATCTGCTCTGGAGTAGCAATTCACTACGGGAAACTAAAAAGGAACTTTGAGCAAATGACAAGAAGAATATGAGTGTATCCATCAATAAACAGTTAGCACCCTGTATTACACTGCTGCTTCTGAGATTACCCAGATAGACTTTTCACCAAAGGATACAAAAAGAATAAAGTAAATTTGATAAAAGAAGTCAATTAAAAACATCTTTTTAAATTGTATTCTTAATATGAGCCATTCAATTTTTATATTGAGTTTCCTATCCCTTTAATTCATGCTGTTGGGAACTATAACATAATAAGACCCTAATAAGATCAAGCTGATATGCCATGCATTCTATACTGTTTTATTTTACATCGTATGAAACAGAAAATTAAAGGGACAGTCTAGGCCAAAATAAACTTTCATGATTCAGATAGGTCATGTAATTTTAAACAATTTTCCAATTTACTGCTCCCGACAGAACACTGGCTCTGGCCCCAATCTGTTTATTGTCCAGCTTTTCTACATTTATTTTACTGGATGGACAGTTCTATTACGGTCTTGTTATATGCTAGCAACAGTAGACAAAATAGTTTGCTTTACCAAGTGCAGTGTCCCTAGATCTTGGAATACAAGGTTGTTTTTCTCCTCTTGTTCTAAATATCAGATGACTGCAAAGTAAAATTTTCCATTTCCTCACTCTACAAAATATTACTCTAATTAGTATATTCCACTCCCTGGTCACTCTGCACTTAAGGCAGCAGTTGAGACAAGTGTTGTTGACGTTTCAAGATCATGTTCAGACTAACAGACCAAAATTCTGTAATGTGTAACCTCTTTATACAATGATGTAGTTAAATCACTGCTGTGGATGAGCAAAGAATGGATGGTTGCTGCAGCTTTATAACGAATGTACAGCTCGAGTTAGCACTAAAGTAATAATTATGCAGTGCTGTAGAGTGTTGCTGTAATGTATTTCCTCTTAGACATTAATGGGCATGAGTCCTTTTTCCCCCCATATTTTAATGATCCAGTAATGGAATATGTGGTAGGTGCATGCACCAGTGTTGTTAAAGGGACATTAAATATGGTAATATAAAAGAATAAATCAGACAAATAATTTCATTCTGAAATTCTGTAATTTCATTCTGAAATTCTGAACATTTCAGTTCCTGTTAGAAATGAAAGTGCAGAACACTGTTATATTCCACACAGCCATTGGCTGCACACTCTAGTGACCTATTTATAACTGTCCTTAATTGGCAACATAAGAGAAAGTAATCTAAGTTAAAACATGGCAGCTCCCATTGTTTTATAGACATTAAAGGGACACTAAACCCCAAAAAATACTCTTATGATTCAAGTAGAGAATACAATTTTAAACAACATTCCAATTTACTTGTATTATCTAATTTGCTTCATTCCTTAGATATTGTTTGCTGAAGAAATAGCAATGCACATGGGTGAGCCAATCACACGAGGCATCTGTGTGCAGCCACCAATCAGCAGCCACTGAGCCTATCTAGATATGCTTTTCAGCAAAGTATATCAAGAGAATTAAGCAAATTAGATAATAGAAGTAAATTAGAAAGTTGTTTAAAATTGTACTCTCTTTCTGAATCTTGAAAGAAAAAATGTGGGTTTCATGTCCCTTTAAGGGGCTCATTTATCAAACTCCGGATGGAGCTTGAGGGCCTGTGTTTCTGGCGAGCCTTCAGACTCACCAGAAACACCAGTTATGAAGCAGCGGTCTAAAGACCGCTGCTCCATAACTTGTCCGTCTGCTCTGAGCAGGCGGACAGACATTGCCGCAATTCAACCCGATCGAGTACGATCGGGTTGATTGACACCCCCTGCTGGCGGCCGATTTGCCGCAAATCTGCAGGCGGAGGCGTTGCACCAGCAGCGCACACAGAACTGTGGCCCCAAAACATCAATACATTTTGACCTTCTTTTTCACAAATCCTGAGAGTGCATATCCTTATTTGCCTATTGTACTTCAATATTGCACCCAGGTGGATGACCTTTGATGGGACTTAAACAACTGAGTGGATGTATATATATATATATATATATATACACAGAGAAAGTCCAGCACTCACTTACAAGCTCTCAGCCAAGATTAAAAGCAAAAATGGAAGGGTTAGTTACCGCATTTGGCCAAATGAGACAAGCCCAGGTACCACGTCAAGGTCCCTTCCAAAAATCTGGGACCCTAAACAGCCACACAATGCAAGCTCTCAATCCAACAAACTGGGAACAAGTGAAGGGTGCACAGGCTTATGTTATCACCCCAGACATATACAAAACACGGAAGGGGACTGCACTCTCAGACCGGACCGGGTACACATCCTATGACCCTGCAACATGCTCTGCCCTGGGTGCTCACTCGCACTCACAGGAAGCTGCGCTGTCCCCAGAGTCACAGGCAGTTAACCCCAGCCAGGTCTGGGTGCAAGAACCATAGGGAAAATTACAAAACAAATTAATACAACACACAGAGAAAGTCCAGCACTCACTTACAAGCTCTCAGCTACGATGTTAGCTGAAGACCACTGCTCCATAACCTGTCCATCTGCTCTGAGGCAACAGACAGAAATCGTCAGAAATCAACCCGATCAAATACGATTGGGTTGATTGAAACCCCCTGCTAGCGGCTGATTGGCCGGGAATCTGCAGGGGACGGCATTGCACCAGCAGTTCACAAGAACTACTGGTGCAACGATAAATGCTGACAGCGTATGCTGTTGGAATTTATCGATGTGCAGCAGACATGATCCGCTATATCAGATTATGTCCACTCGCACCATAATAAATAGGCCCCCATATCTTTTCTTTACCTTATTTCTTTCCCTTCTCCCATATCTCTTCACTCTCTTTTTTTTCTCCTCCCTCTCTTAACTCTATCTCCTTGGTAGCAATTAATGTTTATAAAATTAATCAGAGATCAGATATTGGGAGGGGGTATGGTCATGAGGGGGGGGGGTAGCTACATTACAGAAAAAAATAGTTTTTTGTAAGATAAGTAAAAATGATAGCAAACTGGGTACTGGCAGACAGCTGCCAGTACCTAAGATGGTGGCTATTAGGTAGAGGGAAGAGGTTTAGAGAGCTGTTTGGGGGATCAGGGAGGTTGGGGGTTAAGGAGGGATCCTACACTGCAGAACATATATTTTAAAAACATATTTTATAAAAAAAAAATGCCTTATATTTTCATACTGGCAGACTTTCTGCCAGTACTTAAGATGGGGGTGACCATTGGGGGTGGGGGAGGAAAAAGAGCTGTTTGAAAGGGATCAATTAGGGATCAGGGGGTGGGAAGTAAAGCTAAAATGAACCTTACAAACTACCTGATTAACGTCCCTTCACAGCTGCAATTAGCGGCCTTCTAATTACCAAAAAGCAATGGCAAAGCCATATATGTCTGCTATTTCTGAACAAAGGGGATCCCAGAGAAGCTTTTACAACAATTTGTGCCATGATTGCACAAGCTGTTTGTAAATCATTTTTGATCGCATTTGGCAGTGAAATGGTGGCATATACCAAAATGGGCCTAGATTAATACTTTGGGTTGTCTACTAAATAAAATATAAAGTTTTGAGAGGTAAATATAAAAAAAATGCTCTATTTCTGTTTAAATGCAGTGATGGCAAAAATGTTAAATATGCTCTGGTCTTTTGGGGAAGTTTTAGTCTGAAATGCCCGGTCCTTAAGGGGTTAATAGATATAGCAAGTTATTTGGAATACAATCATATTGTACAGTGTGCTTTTAAAGGAAACTTAAAATGTAAACATTTAATTTATTTTAAAAATGTTTAGTTTTGACTGATGTTAGTCTATAGCAGCATGCCAGAAATATGTTATTTCAAGGGGGCCGATTTATCAAGGGCTGAATGGTCCCTGGTACCCCTGTTTCCGCTTGAGCCTTCAGACTCGCCGGAACAGTTAAGAAGCAGTGGTCTTAAGACCGCTGCTCCTTAACTCATCCACTGCCTCTGAGGTGGCGGAATGCAATCAACCTGATCAGATACGATCGGATTGATTGACACCCCCTGCTAACGGCTGATTGACCGCGAATCTGCAGGCGTCAGCATTGCACAAGCAGTTCACCAGAACTGCTTGTGCAATGATAAATGCTGACAGCATATGCTGTCGGCATTTAGCGATGTCGGGCAGACATGATTCGCTACAGCGAATCATGTCCGCCCGCCATTTGGTAAATCGGCCCCAAGGTCTTTGGTGTTCTTTTAAGCATGGTTAAATTTACATGCACCTGCAGTATTCTCCACAGTGATTGGTTAGCCCATTTACATCTGTCCCTAACCGGCCACTGTATAGAATGCTGTAGTATTATACATAATTAAATGGTTCTTCTTCGTGAACTTAACTGTCACCTCTTATAGAACAATATATGAGTGTGTCACAAGGTTGTATATTATTGTATAGGGGCCAGTGTTCCCATGCAATCATATCACATTATAATTTGTGCCAATTATAGTAACATCATTTTAGTTACACTTTAAAGTAATTATCACTTGGCAATTAATTAAATTACACATCTCAGACCCAGCAGGATAGTGAGTTCCATAGCATTACAGATCTAGCTGTGAAAAAACCTTTCTTTGGTAAAGGTGAAATCTCTTTTCCTCTAGCCTTAAGGGCTGACTTTTTGTCAGATTCAATTTCCTAGTATAAACAGTGCTCTTGCCAACTCTCTATATGGCTCCTGGATATATTTAAATCAGGTAATCACATTAGCTCTCAAACAGCCTTTTTTTCTAGAGAAAACTGGTCTAATATGGCTAACCTCTAATATTAGCTTAAACCTTCCTTTCTCTTTATTATATGCCTTACTTTAAATCTGATTATACAATGTCCTTTATTAAGAAGCAGTGACCAAACAGCTTTCCAATTCAGTTTTATTATTAAAATGTGCAGAATCTTTTTATATGCACACTTTATGAGATACCCGCTCCTACTGAGCATGTGCATAAATTGATAGAATATACGTATATGCATTTGTGATTGGCTGATGGCTGTCACATGTTGAACTAACTTTGAAATTTGTCAGAAAAAAAACTACTACTCATTTGAAATTCAGAATAAGTGCTATGTGCAGGAATTCATTTATATATGGCCCTAGACATAGAAAAGAAGATAAGATACACATACTCAAGAAGCTGGGATGCAAAAAAATACAAATTTAATTAGCAAAATGCCAGTTTTAAATGTTTTTAAAGTGTTTACTGCAAATATTTTGCAATTTAGGGCCAGATTTAGCTGTGTTATCAGATTTAACTGCACTAGAAGTTAGCTTTTTGCGCAAGTTGGGTTGTGCTCGTATTACAAGTTAACAATAAAAGTTATAGCTTGCGCTAACCCAACACGCATAAAAAGCCAAACATAGAATATCGCGTGTGCGTTAACGTATTCCCTGTGTAAGTCAATGGAGCAAAAAAACACCCTACTCGTGCGCAAACACAATTGCATATTCTCAAGTGCACTAACCACATACAAGAATATGTTCTATATATTCATAAATACATATTTATATATTTATCTGATGGTAATTTAGTACAATATATAGTTACACCTATATATATATATATATATATATATATATACACATGATTATATACAGGTATAGATATATACAGACGTATATAGGAATATATATTTAAAAATACTTAGAATATATTCCCCTATGTGAAGAACATAACTTTATTTCTATGAATATTGCAAAAATATGCTTTTACATGTTTTTATCTAATTGACTGTAACGGGCTCCAATGCATACACACATATGTGTTTATATGTACAGTATATATATATATATATATATATATATATATATATATATATATATATATATATATATATATATATATATATATATATATATATATGTTAATACAAAAAACATAATTTATGTAAGAACTTACCTGATAAATTCATTTCTTTCATATTAGCAAGAGTCCATGAGCTAGTGACGTATGGGATATACATTTCTACCAGGAGGGGCAAAGTTTCCCAAACCTCAAAATGCCTATAAATACACCCCTCACCACACCCACAAATCAGTTTAACGCATAGCCAAGAAGTGGGGTGATAAGACAAAAGTGCGAAAGCATAAAAAATAAGGAATTGGAATAATTGTGCTTTATACAAAAAAATCATAACCACCACAAAAAGGGTGGGCCTCATGGACTCTTGCTAATATGAAAGAAATGAATTTATCAGGTAAGTTCTTACATAAATTATGTTTTCTTTCATATAATTAGCAAGAGTCCATGAGCTAGTGACGTATGGGATAATGACTACCCAAGATGTGGATCTTCCACGCAAGAGTCACTAGAGAGGGAGGGATAAAATAAAGACAGCCAATTCCGCTGAAAATAATCCACACCCAAAATAAAGTTTAAATCTTATAATGAAAAAAACTGAAATTATAAGCAGAAGAATCAAACTGAAACAGCTGCCTGAAGTACTTTTCTACCAAAAACTGCTTCAGAAGAAGAAAACACATCAAAATGGTAGAATTTAGTAAAAGTATGCAAAGAAGACCAAGTTGCTGCTTTGCAAATCTGATCAACCGAAGCTTCATTCCTAAACGCCCAGGAAGTAGAAACTGACTTAGTAGAATAAGCTGTAATCCTTTGAGGCGGAGTTTTACCCGACTCGACATAAGAATGATGAATTAAAGATTTCAACCAAGATGCCAAAGAAATGTCAGAGGCCTTCTGACCTTTCCTAGAACCGGAAAAGATAACAAATAGACTAGAAGTCTTTCGGAAATTCTTAGTAGCTTCAACAAAATATTTCAAAGCTCTAACTACATCCAAAGAATGCAATGATCTCTCCTTAGAATTCTTAGGATTAGGACACAATGAAGGAACCACAATTTCTCTACTAATGTTGTTAGAATTCACAACCTTAGGTAAAAATTTAAAAGAAGTCCGCAACACCGCCTTATCCTGATGAAAAATCAGAAAAGGAGACTCACAAGAAAGAGCAGATAATTTCAGAAACTCTTCTAGCAGAAGAGATGTCCAAAAGAAACAAAACTTTCCAAGAAAGTAATTTAATGTCCAGTGAATGCATAGGTTCAAACGGAGGAGCTTGAAGAGCCCCCAGAACCAAATTCAAACTCCAAGGAGGCGAAATTGACTTAATAACAGGTTTTATACAAACCAAAGCTTGTACAAAACAATGAATATCAGGAAGATTAGCAATCTTTCTGTGAAAAAAGAACAGAAAGAGCAGAAATGATGAGAAAAATGATGAGAAAGACACCAAGAAATGTAAGTCTTCCAGACTCGATAATATATCTTCCTAGATACAGATTTACGAGCCTGTAACATAGTATTAATCACAGAGTCAGAGAAACCTCTTTAACTAAGAATCAAGCGTTCAATCTCCATACCTTCAATTTTAAGGATTTGAGATCCTGATGGAAAAAAGGACCTTGTGACAGAAGGTCTGGTCTTAACGGAAGAGTCCACGGTTGGCAAGAGGCCATCCGGACAAGATCCGCATACCAAAACCTGTGAGGCCATGCTGGAGCCACCAGCAGAACAAACGAGCATTCCTTCAGAATCTTGGAGATTACTCTTGGAAGAAGAACAATCTAGCGCAAACTTACTTCACCACCTCCACAGGAGGCAAAGTTTGTAAAACTGATTTGTGGGTGTGGTGAGGGGTGTATTTATAGGCATTTTGAGGTTTGGGAAACTTTGCCCCTCCTGGTAGGAATGTATATCCCATACGTCACTAGCTCATGGACTCTTGCTAATTACATGAAAGAAATACACATATAAATACATTAATACTTATGTACATACATATCTATCTTCAGACATGTATATGTATGTATCTCAATGTTAAAACCTTTTACAGCCTTTTTTTTCTAATACCTGAGACCTCATATCTTTGAGCCCTTACAACGTTTTAGTGAAATATTGTTTTAATCGTTTTTATTAGTGTTATGAGTTTAATTGTACTCTGTAATGTATTTTTGATGTGTTTTGTGACACTTTTTGTGTTGCGAAACAGTTAACCATTCTAGTGTAAATCGTAATTGTGCTCAAGCAATCGCGTTTACTTTAAACTCGTAATACAATTAAAAAACCTGACGCGTGCAAACACTTGCAATAAACGACATATTGTTTGCGTAACTCTTAGTGCTCCCCTTGTAATCTGGGGAGACGTGCAGAAATTTTTTTTTGTTTTGGACAAATCATTTGTTGCAATTTTTATTTTATTTATTACATTTTAACTAATAGGTAGTGTGGAATTTGTTTGTTAATGAAACGTCTGCTATTTCCTTTGGGGATAATTTTTAGGGTATACATTATAATTCTCCTTTAGATTGTTTAAACTGATTTAAATGCAACATTATTTATTTGGCCCTATTCCTAAATTATCATAATGTTTAATACAATTTTCTGTGCTATCAATTTAAAATTGTTTGCATACTATTGAAAAATACTCTTCTACACATGTATGGATTAAGACATTTTGGGCTTGATTATGAGTGGGACACTATTTATTACTCAACAGACACGCTCAAAAAGCTGAAATTAGTATATTGCGACCTTGTTACCATATTCCTCTACAGGGGCATATTTATCAATGTGCGAGCGGACATGATACAAAGTAGCTTATCATATCCGCTGCACATCAATAAATGCCGACAGCATACGCTGTCTGCATTTATCATTGTACCAGCAGTTCTTGTGAATTGCTGGTGCAATGGTGCCCCCTGCAGATTCGTGGCCAATCGGCCGCTAGCAGGGGCTGTCAATAAACCTGATCGTATTCGATCAGGTTGATTTCTGTCCGCTGCCTCACAGCAGGTGGACAAGTTATGGAGCAGCGGTCTTTATGTCTAAAACATATATACACATATAAATACATATGTACTTACATATAAACATATATATACATATACACATACATATTTAGACATGTACAGTATATGTATGTTTCTCTTTGTTTAAACCCTTTGCAGTCTTTTTTTTCTAACACCTGAGACTTCATATCTTTGTTCCCTTATTACTTTAAATTTTTTATTAGACAGTGTTATTATAAGAGCAACTGTACTTTTAAATGTATTTTTGATGTGTTCTGTGCCGCTTTTTATTCAAGCAGGATAGGAAAGTCAAAATTAAACTTGTAAGAATCAGATAGAGCATGCAATTTTAAGAAACTTTTAAAATGACTTCTATTTTAAAATTTGTTTTGTTCTCTTGGTATCAGATGTTGAAAATGAATATGCACATATCCTACACTAGTGGGAGCTAGCTGGTGATTGGTGCCTGTATACATTTGTCTCTTGTGATTGGCTGTTTAGCTAACTAGATGTGTAGTAGTGCAATGCTGTTCCTTCTGTAAAGGATAACAAGCAAATTTGATAATAAAAGTAAAGGTAAAAGTTTTTTTAAAATTGTATGTGCTGTCCAAATTATGAATGTACATTTTTGGGGTTTCCTGTGCCTTTATCCAGACATCTAAAATCGTACTACCCCTACACGCGTTAAAGGAAAGGTAAAGTTAGGTACATTGGAAAACGCCTATAGTTTGCTATTTACCACTGCAATGCAGTCGCTAACTTTTGATAAACTTTTCAAACCGTATTTTGATGATAAATAAAAAAATGTATCCCTACCGTTTCTTCTAAAACTCCTCCCCATTTCTACTTCCGCTTTTCTTTTTCTCATCGTAGAGACCCAACCCACCCGCTATCGACGTCAGCATTTTGCGCGTTCACGGCTAAAAATGTATATGCGCATGCGCAACTTTCGTAAGATACATTGTATTCAATGATGCAGTACAGTGTAAGTTTCAAGGAGCTTACGCGACTCATGAACGAGCGCGGTGAAAAGAGTAGACGATTAGGGTCGGACGCATGCGCTCTGCGCTCCTATGACGTAGGATATGCTGTGTTCACTACCACGTGGAGAAAGCGCTGATTGGAGGACACAGTGTTAGAGAAGTGTCAATCATTTTTATAGAAAAGCTGGGCGGACGAGGAATCGTTGCAGGATGAAGCTTTCAAAATAAGAATTGCGAGTATAGATATAGATATATTGAAAATGATGAATGAAACTTATGCTAATTTTAAATGTAATTTAAGAGATAGTTAACGAGTGCACACAAGTTTACCTTGCCTTTAATTTCAATTGAGCTGAAGCGATCGTGTTTACTTTTAACCTGTTACATCTGAAAGAACCAAAGGTGGCACACGGTGAAAGAACTATACCTTTATTAGGAAGAGCAACGCTTTGGGGCACCTGACTTTCATATGTTATTCACTGAGACGCAGTGAGGGGGTCTCCAAGGTGTTGCATGGGACACTTGTCACAGACTTTTCTGAATAACTTTGTTGTGCCTGTGCTGATCCCTTTGTACCATTACTTTTAACCTGTAATACACGTGCTATTTCCGACATGCACAAACAGCTGTGATAAACCCGATACTGCTTGCGTGCAACAATTCTAGCCCTTAGTCTTTTATTTTCTACTGTGCATGCAGGAGTAACACTTTTATAATTTCACTTAAAGGTTTCAGGCTTTATATAACTCATATCAGATTTTCAACAAATGAAGTCAGGAGGCTTTTCCCTGTGGTATATATCTTCATGCAAAAACATGGCGCAGTAATTGTGGCTGTAGGTTTTCCTAAAAATCATCCTATTGTGATAAATTAAAAAACTCAAAAAGTACCGAACAAGACATTTTTTAATGACTTCCAGCCTGATGTAGTTTGTCTAATTTTAACTAAATTTATTCAATCATTTAGAAATTCTAAGCATTTACTATGCAGTTATTATAATAAATCATCATTGATGAATTAATATTAAAGGGACATGAAACCCCACATTTGTCTTTCATGATTCAGATAGAACATACAATTTTAAACAACTTTCCAATTTACTGTTATTATCTATTATGCTTATTTTTTTGGGTATCCTGAATAAAAATGCATACCTTGGTAGGCTCAGGAGCTAGGAATGAGCTGCTAATTGGTGGCTGCACATATATGCGTCTTGTCATTGGCTGAATCATAGAAGAAAGCCTTTGGGTTTCATGTTTCTTTAAGTTGTTGTCTGCTGTCCTCCTCTTTCTGTTTTGCTGTTGTCCTCATAAGATGACAGAAAAATTCTAAAACAAATTTGAATCATGTCTCTAATAATTTTATTCTTGGCTACCATTTTTTGTGTGTGTTTATTCTACATAAGTATATATAGATAAACCTTTGTTAGGTTCCTAAAAATGTTTAACTGATTCCTTCATTTTCTATCTGCTACCTATATTTGGTATACATTTGTTAAGCTTTTGCTTTGGGGAAAGAGAAGTGACCGGAAACACAAAATATCTTATTGGGTAGCCTGGTAGTCTAACCAAGCAGGAGACATTCAAATAGTTGAGAAGCCTCTATAATTCGGTGAGAAATGCCTTCCTTAATCCAAGTAATGATCTCATTTTTCCAAGGAGAATCATTACTAACCAGCTTTTTAATCCAATTTAAACAAATGTTTTTCCTTTCCTAGCTCGTCATATAGTGAACATGATATACTGTATGTTTTTCCAAACATTATTTTTGGCCACTTCCACTCTTCATTAAGAATGTTGCTTGGTGAATCCTCTTGAGGTGCTGGGATGGAGATAAAGCCCAGTCAAGCTAGACCTAATGAATAATCAAATAAATATTATAAAGTTATAATATATGATGGAGGATAGAGATGATAGATAGATAGATAGATAGATAGATAGATAGATAGATAGATAGATAGTAGATAGACAGACAGATAGATAGAAGGGTTTTTTAAAAGAAGAGCAAATTATAGATTAGATAGACAGACAGATAGATAGATAAATAGAATATATAGATAATGGGAAAGGGAAATGGTAGATACATAGATAGATAGATAGATAGATAGATAGATAGATAGATAGATAGATAGATAGATAGATAGATAGAAAAGGGAAATGAACAGGCAGATATGTGAAAGGAAACAGAGATGGAAGGTAGATTGTATATATAGGAGTTGTCAGGGTTGTCACCACTCCCACGAAACCTAGTAGGGCTGAGTTGCTACAGGCAAGAAAAGGGAGCAAGTCAGACTTATTTTTTTTTTTATTAAAGACTGGGGGTTCCTAGGCAATTATAAAGACAATTAAACAGGTCACCAAAAGGGCCTGGAGACCAACAATACCTCTTGTTATAAATCCAGGAATCCCCCTTTAAAAAAAGACCCAATATAGGTTGTAATAGCCAGGTGATGAATGTGGTAATAGTGATAACCAGGCATACATAAATATAATAAATGTGCATTTAGTTAAATAGAGGATCATGGGAGCCTCAAAGTGCACATCAAAGTTATAGAAATATACCAAAGGTCTTTATTTATAGGAGGATAACCCCTTCTTCTTTTGACACTAGAGTTTAGTCAAATTGTAATACAAAATATACATTTTCATACGTTCATCATAGATTTATCACGTCATGAAATATACAGTCATGGCCAAAAATATTGGCACCCCTGCATTTCTGTCAGATAATGCACCACTTTGCCCAGAAAATTGTTGCAATTACAAATGTTTATTTCTTTTGTTCGTATTGTTATGACACAAAAAAGTGGAGAAAAAAAAGCCAAATCTGACACATTCCACGCAAAATTCCAAAAATGGACTGGACAAAATTATTGGCACCCTTAATTTAATATTTGGTAGCACACCCCTTGGAAAAAATAACTGAAACCAATCGCTTCCTGTACTCATCAATGAGTTTCTTACACCTCTCTACTGGAATTTTAAAACACTCTTCTTTCAGCAACTGTTCCAGGTCTCTCAGATTGGAAGGGTTCCTTTCCCAACTGCTGTTTTGAGATTTCTTAACAAGTGCTCTGTTGGGATTAATATCTGGACTCATTTCTGGCCAGTTCAGTACTCTCCAGTGCTTTGTCTTAAACCATTTATGGGTGCTTTTTGACATTTGCTTTGGGTCATTGTCCTGCTGTAAGACCCATGACCTCTGATGGAGAACCAGGCCCTACATTGCATCACAGAATTCTTTGGTAGTCTTCAGATTTCATAATGCCATGCACACAGTCAAGACATCCAGTGCCTGAAGCAGCAAAGCAACCACAAAACATCAGTGAACCTCCACCATGTTTGACTGTAGGGACTGTATTATTTTCTTTAAAAGCCTCATTTCTTTTTCTAAAAACAGTAGAATTATGGTCTTTACCAAAAAGTTGTAATTTTGTTTAGTCTGTTCACAGCACATAAGTAAGTTTTGGCAAACCCCAATTTGGCTTTTTTTATGTTTTTGTGTCAGCAGTGGGGTAATCCTGGGTCTCCTACCAAAGTGTCCCTTTTCATTCAGATGGCGACGTATAGTGCGAGCTGACACATTTGTACATTGTGCCTGAAGATCAGCTTGAATTTGTCTGGAAGTTGATCGAAATTCTTTATCCACCATTCAAACAATCCTTTGTTGCAATCTTTGATAATTTTTTCTCTTTTGTCCACGTCCAGGGAGATTAGCTGCAGTGCCATGAGCTGTAAACTTCTTGACAATGTTGAGCACAGTGGACACAGGAACATTAAAATCTCTGGATATGGATTTATAACTTCGAGATTGTCCATGATTTTCCACAATTTTTGTTCTCAAATCATCAGACAATTCTTTGCTGCTCTTTGTCTTCTCCATGTTCAGTGTGGCACACAGACACACACAACAGAAAGGTTGAGTCAATTTTTTGCCATTTTAACTTGTTACCGGTGTGATTTCTATATTGTCAGCACCTGCTAATTGATACAGGTGAATTTAATTATAAATTACAGGAGCATCACAAACCTGGAATGCAGTTATGTCTTACAATTATGATGAATTAAGGTTGATCACCAAAAGGTTGGAAAAACAGCACACCTTCTCTGTTTGTAGTGGGGCACTCAGGACCCTATATGAAATAAAGGTCTTTTAAAGAAATTGGAGGCTGGAATATTCTTTATATTTAAATTATGAGAAAGTGTCACTAATTTTGTCCAGTCCATTTTTGGAGTTTTGCATGGAATGTGTCAGATTTGGCTTTTTTCTCTCCACTTTTTTGTGTGATACCAATACAAACAAAATAAATAAACACGAGAATGCCTTAATATTTGTAATTGCAACAATTTTTGGGGGCAAAGTGGTGCATTACCTGACAGAAATGCAGGGGTGCCAATATTTTTGGTCATGACTGTACATAACATATTAGGATAGTATAATAGTATGTTAATGGTATTGTGTGAATCTGCTGGTTCTTTCTAAAACAAAACAAAACCCATATATATATATATATATATATATATATATATATATATATATATATATATATATATATATATATATATATATATATATATATATATATATATATATATATATATGGTTTCTCATTATAAAAAAATTGTTCCAGCAGTGCTTAAATGTAAACAGCATCTAAAAGTTCCAAAACAGCTCAGCACAGGGGTTTGAAATGGCTCAGCAGTTAAGAGATTCAAGTTTGCAAATGTTAACTTTTAGTGGAAAGCAATCTGTGAAAGAAACTCCAAATAGTGTGCCATACTGGTAATGTACATCAAGTATTGTCCATCACTAGTTTACACCCTCAAAGAAACTTCACAGATGTGTCCAGCTAAACAACTAGGATAGAATGAAAATATACAAATCCATAACAGAATTCTAAGAACTGAAAAGATATTTGAGGTCAGTCTTCAAGGCTCTTGTCTATTCTGTCTATTACATTTTGTTTATTCATATTATGTATCAGCATGCTTGCACAACTCAACTAGATACAAATCAATAGCAGATTCACTGAAGATGCAATCCACATGTGGTATCATGACCATAGTGTAGTAAATTTCTAGATTTTCTCTTATAATATAGACAGACATTTTGTTTATTTTGTGTTATTGTTTTTTAGGTACTTGATGTACTTATATACTATATTATGCAGGTTAAACTCTGACAACGTTCCTCCAGATTAGGACCCAGAGGCTGAGAAGTATCTACAGTGTATACACACACACTTCCCCAACACGTTGGATAAGGCCCAGGACAAAACTAGTAGGAATTCTAGTCATATGCACAGGAAACAAGCCAACGAATAACCAGAAGAGTAGTCATTAGCAAGCAGGATCGGTAAACGCTCAGGCAAGTAAGGTATAGGCAGGAAAAGGGTTAAATAAGTTCAGGTCAAGGTCAGCAACTTCCAGACAAGCTAAGTACAAAATCAGAAGTCAAGTAGATAAGTCAAGGACTAATGAAACAGTAAATTTGGCAACAGGAGATACAAAAACACAAGCAGAGCACACCCAGAACAGAGTTCAATAAATGGGCAAAAATGGAGGCGCACAGTGCAAACCAAGGCAAAAACCTTGAAATCCCAAGCCTCTGAGAGAAGAGCAGTATTATCATTTTGTAAATACTCTATGGGCAAGATGTATCATTGATTGGACAGACAGAGTTTACATGTAGTGAATATTTCCACCTGAAATCGCTGATTGTGGGGCAGATAAGTTCCCCATATTTACCATTGATTTCATCAGTCAGTTTATAGGGTAGGTTTTCAACTTGGTCTTGGCATTTTATAAGCAGCAAAATGTGTATAAAATATATTTTTTTTTTATTGGAAATCAAGATGTGCTGATCAAGGGCCAGATATTAGGGTAGATTTATGTAGGGTCGAGCGTTATGTCCACTGTCGGCATTTAACATCGCACAAGCATTTCAAGTGAAATGCTTGTGCAATGCTGCCCCCTGCTCAATGCAACGGGAGCCTTATTCTCATGCCATGAGACACGGCATGAGAACGTAGTGCAGCGAAGGGGGTAAGTTGTGCAGCGATAGGCAGCAAATTTAAATATATATGAATATATGCATATATATTTATGTGTTAATATGTGTATATACACATATTGACGCATATAAAAATGTGTATATATATATATATATATATATATATATATATATATATATATATATATATATATATATATATATATATATATATATATATATACAGGGAAGACACAGTTCCCCATAGACTGCAATGTAAAGGTTGACCTGCCAACCTTAAAGGGACAGTCTAGTTCAAAATGAAC
Source organism: Bombina bombina (assembly GCF_027579735.1). Lineage (NCBI taxonomy): Eukaryota > Metazoa > Chordata > Amphibia > Anura > Bombinatoridae > Bombina > Bombina bombina. The sequence goes on from NC_069508.1 coordinate 57,219,951, forward strand.
TTCCATGATTCATATAGAGAATGTCATTTTAAACAATTTTCCAATTTACTTTTATCACCAATTTTGCTTTGATCTTTGGTATTCTTAGTTGAAAGCTAAACCTAGGAGGTTCAATTGCTAATTTCTAAGCCCTTGAAGGCCACCTCTTCTCTCAGGGCCTTTTGACAGTTTTTGACCATTAGATGGGGTTAGTTCATGTGTGTCATATAGATAACACTGTGCTCATGCAAGTGGAGTTCAGGTGAGCCAGCTGTGATTGGCTAAAATGGATGTCTGTCAAAAGAACTGAAATAAGGGGGAAGTTTGCAGAGGCTTAGATAAATGTTAACCACAGAGGTAAAAAGTGTATTTATAGAACAGTGTTGGTTGTGCAAAACTAGGGAATGGGTAATAAAGGGATTATCGATTTTTTTTTTCATGACTACACAATATAAGGCTCTTTTGCACCCATAACAGTATAAAAATCCTGAAACTTAACGGATGAAACCTTTATATATGAAATACCTAATATGGATATAACTGAGTGATATGTTTCCAGCAATACATAGAAATTGCTAATTAAAACAGTGGCCATAGAGTTTAATGATTTTGGGAGCAAATAGGTAAAGTTGTCGTTTGCAGTATAAATCTTAAATTGCTATGATAAAGATATATATATATATATATATATATATATATATATATATATATATCTTCTTGCAGATGTACTCAACATCTTACAGGACTCATGGTCTTATGCAAAAAAAACTTTGTATAATGTAGGTCTCATTGTCAGACTTATATGCACATCTGTACAGAATAAAGTTCTCAATTATTCGTAATCTTGTAATATTTATTTAGCATAAGTAGTCAATTTTTAGATTAGTTGCGGTCATTTCGAGGGAGACCGCTCTCTGTGAATCCAAGTAGAAATTGTAAATACTCAGATACATATATAAAGGGGGGGGGGGCTTGTTGTCTGGGTCATTGGCCCGCTAAGAGTACATTGATAAAACCCAGTGACACAATAAATGTTCTTGGGAGCATTATAACTCTAATATAGAGAAGGAACTGTCAAATAATAATACGTTAGCTGGCCTTTAATAGGTATAGAGCTATGAGGGATATAAATAAAATCCATGGACATTGACTATTAAACACATATAATATATATGGTCAGTGAGCAAAAAATAAAAAGGAATTAAGTATATATTGGCGTGAGTCCGGACATGAGTTTAGTAGAAGTTCATCTTGAACTCTTACTATTCTGCCCTTAATCTATATAAGCAACACTACTTCTCCACTCTTATCTCTACTCTTTCTTCAAACCCAAAACGTCTGTTCTCCACATTCAATACTCTTCTCCGCCAACCACCACCTCCAACCACAACTTTTCTCTCAGCCCATGATTTTGCCAGCTACTTCAACAACAAAATCGACACCATCAGAAATGAAATCATCTCTCAACATACTACCTGTCTCCCTCCTCCCCTCAAAAGCTCACAATCATCCAAAACCCACATAGCCATAAATTTAGCTCTTTTGCCCGTTACAGAGGATGAAGTTTCTGCCCTTATACTATCCTCTCACCTCACTACCTGTCCCCTCGACCCCATTCCCTCACAACTACTCCCCTCCATCTCTTCTACCCTTACCCCTATACTCACACACATCTTCAACCTCTCCCTCAGCACTGGTATAGTTCCCACATCTCTTAAGCATGCATTAGTCACACCTATCCTCAAAAAATCTTCTCTCGATCTAACCTCCCCATCCAACTACCGCCCTATTTCCCTACTACCTCTTGCCTCAAAGCTTCTTGAAAAGATAGTATATGCACATCTATCCCATTTCCTTACACTAAACTCCCACTTTGACCCACTACAATTTGGATTTCGCCCCCTTCACTCAACAGAGACAGCAATTGTTAAGGTTACCAATGACCTACTTACAGCAAAATCAAAAGGCCACTTCTCTCTACTTATCCTCCTTGATCTGTGTGCAGCCTTTGATACTGTCAACCACCCTCTTTTGCTCCATACCCTCCAATCCTTCGGCATCTGTGACACAGCTCTCTCTTGGTTCTCTTCCTATCTGTCTAACCGTACCTTTAGTGTTGCCTTCTCTGGGGCATCCTCTGCCCTGTTACCTCTTTCTGTTGGGGTACCGCAAGGCTCTGTCCTCTGTCTCCTTCTCTTCTCAATCTACACGCCCTCACTAGGTTCTTTAATAAAGTCCCACTGGTTTCATTATCATTTGTATGCCGATGATACCCAAATCTACCTCTCTGCACCAGAACTACCTCCTTCCTTGATAACCCGTGTCACTAACTGTCTCTCTCATATCTGATCTTGGATGTCCTCTCACTACCTCAAGCTAAATCTCTCCAAAACTGAGCTCCTTATTTTCCCCCCTTCTTTCAAAATCTCCACCCCCCATGTCTCTATAACTGTTGATAACTCCATCATTACCCCAACCTCACATGCCCGATGTCTTGGGGTCACACTGGACTCAGATCTTTCTTTCACTCCTCACAATCAGTTCTTGGCTAAAGCCTGCCACTTCCACCTTAAAACCATCGCTAAAGTTAGACATTTCCTTACACAAGACACAACAAAGATTTTAATCCACTGTCTCATCCTTTCCCGCCTCGACTACTGCAACTCTATCCTCTCTGGTCTCCCTAGCTGCTGCCTAGCTCCTTTACAATCCATAATGAATGCCTCTGCCAGGCTCATCTTACTTGCACGTCGCTCTTCATCTGCCGCACCTCTCTGCCAATCCCTTCACTGACTTCCTCTTGCCTCCAGGATTAAACACAAAATTCTCACTCTGACACACAAAGCCCTCAATTGCACCGCTCCCCCTACATCTCTGACCTTGTCTCCAGATACTCTCCCTCCCGTCCCCTTTGCTCCGCTCATGATCTCCTACTCTCCTCCTCTCTTGTTACCTCCTCACATTCCCGTCTTCAAGATTTCTCCAGATTGGCTCCCATCTTATGGAACTCTCTGCCTCGCTCCACAAGAATCTCCCCTAGTTTTAAAAGCTTCAAGTGCTCCCTTAAGACTCTACTATTCAGGAACGCTTACAACCTACACTAATCTTCCTATCTCCACTGCTATCCCCTAAAACCCCATTGCATGTAAGCCTATGAGCCCAGCTGTTTGTAGTTCATGTTCATAAGAGCCACTACAACAGTGCAACTCTCGGCAGGACCCTTACTCCCCATTTGATACCTGTAATCGTTTTTATATACCACCTATGTTCATAGTTCTGCGGAACCTGTTGGCGCTCTACAAATACCTGATAATAAAATAATAATAATAATAATAATAATATTGCGAGAAATGCAGATGCATATTTTATAAATATCCATGATATAAATAAACTTAAGTTACTGAATAATACCATTAATTTTATTAGCTATAATGCAGTGAAATAACAGTGATTAAAAGAATGGATCTGCAGTTTCGATGTGTATAGACTCCAGCAAAACCTGCGTTAGCCAATAACCAAAAAGCAGGTACATCAGAACTATAATAAATAAAGATCTGTGTTCCTTTGACTCAACTATTTAGGTCTTATCCCCTGGGTATGAGCCCTATACCCAGCTAGGAATCATCACTTGTTGAACTAGGTGTCCGCAGTCTGTATATACTACAGTTTTAACCTTTTAGTAATATAGCAAGGTTTGTCTTTCGTTATAGAAATGCTTGTCCAACTGTTAAAGCTACAATTATTACATTATAATTCCACTAATATGATGTTGGTCCTCAAAATGGAAAACAAACAGTACTTAGATTGACTTAAAGTTGCTTCTCCCAGTCTAATCGCTAGAGAAAAAAAACAAAAAAACTCACAGATGATTATTCTAACCAACTCTACTGCGCTCCAATATGAGTCACAATCAGTCTGCAATAATAAATTTGTAGGTTATAAAACAATTGAGGAACTGTTGATCATTGAAATATATGGGTTGTGTTCCCATAAAGATGCTTCAGTAAAATATGAACATTTTATAAACTTCTTAGGAAGTGAACTAACACTGGGTTAAACCCCTTACATGGATCATAATGGACAACAACAATATACTGTATATATAAGATCCCCGGTGTTCAACCGTGAGCTACATTAGTCCATCTGTGAGAGTTGTAGTTAAGCTGTTAGCGACACAGTTAAAAAAAATTAAAAAAAAATTATGTCAGTATATGGAGATAGCGTTCTCATGCGTACATAGGGAAAAAAAATTTCTTACTATGTGTATTTTAACCAATACCTCTCTTGTTTGGAGACACTACGGGATTATAACAGGACTGCAGTGTAGAATTGCCATCTTTTAGGTATCGGAGCTCCGTATTCTTATTAGGAAGTATAGTCGCCAGTTGTGAGTATCTCTTAGGAGAGCAGGCCTTTTGGCATATAAACATGCTGGTGAAGATCTCTTCCAAAGCAATTTTTATATACTGTTCAGTATAGCCACCAAGGTTTAGGAAGGATCGTCTTAGTTCCAAGTCATCCCTATATCCGTTTCTCTGTAGCGGCTGGGTGTGAACATTGGCTTCACTGGGAGCAACCTTCTCTTGAGCCGACTGAGCAATGACATAGCTGGGGCGCTCTTTTGTAGGTTGCGGCACCGGCAAAGAGACTTCCGTGGTCTCTAGGCATGTTGTGTAGTGAAAGTAGATGGGATTTAGGTTTCCAACCCCCTCCGGCAAAATTGACATAGCTTCCAGTGAGGAACTCAGCATTCACTCGAGATCAATAAAATAATAGTGGATCAGCATAGTAACTTTGTGCTCCCATCTCTCAATTGCTTCCATCATGACCCAGTGGATATATTTAAGAATTTCGCTTTAGGTATCTCAGAAATATCTAGTACATAACGATGTCAGCTGTTTATCCCAGGAACCCAGGAGGAGTATAGATTAAGAAGTAGGGCGTTAGCAAGGCCGCTACTGCAGCTCCGATCATACCGGTCCTGAATGACGGCCGTTATCTTTGACAGACATATCAATCTTGGCAGCAGAGTTTAGTAACATCCAAAAGGGCTAAAATGATTATCGATGGCCAAGATAGGAGGGGATTTTTCGGCAGATTCTTTTATTAAAATGAGCAGCTATAGTAAAAGACGACCATCATGGCCACGACCTGGACACGCCCCCCCATCGATTATCTATCTTTTTAAACAATAAAAATTCCGGTGTAGACTGTCCCTTTAACTCCTAAAAACTGCTTTGTGCAGTTTTTTTTTTATTAAAAAAATTCAACTTTTTTAAAATAAAAAAATGAAAATATACTTTATTTTTTGGGCCAATTGGGGCAATTTTGGAAACTTAAACAGAGATGTGATCTCTGGTTAATTTCTGGAGCCCTAATTGCTACCGCTTAGTTATGTAATGGCTGGTTATTTATTGCGTGTCCGTAAACTGGCAAATTTGCTTGTTTACAGGTGCACAATAAATTAGCGCTCCACTTGTAATCTAGCCCTAAATCAATGTTGCGCAATGTGCTAAATAAGTAAAATTCAAGTTAAAAAAAAAAGTGAATTCAAGTGAAGTTACGTTACATAAATCTACATGAAAAACAACAAACATTGTCATCATAATGAAACAAGCCGTTTCTATACTTAGAAGGAGTACAGTTTTATGTACATATATATTATAAAATCATAAATGATACTATGGTGGATAATTTATTAGATTGATAATAATGTTTATTGTTCACACATTAAATTTATTATTTATGACTTGTGCAATGAAATATCTCGACAGACAGATCCATTGATGAGTTCAGTTTGGATTTACATATCTTTTAACAACTCTAATCCAATATGAACTCCCTAATTTAATTTTATAATAATATAATATAATGTAATGAATTTTCTAAGTCAATTTCTAAATGATATATTACATGTATACATATATGTTTAGGTATCTCTTTAAGATTTTGCAATGTTAAGACATTTTGCTATTCTTGCCATGTACATTAGATATACATTAGTTAATCCTATATAATAAAAGGCCAAGTTTGTTTGTCCGAAGCTGTCATGCGCAGTAGAGACAGCACAAGGACAAACACACCTGGCCTTTGAGTCCCTAGCTGATCTGCGCTCTGTGGCAGAAGTGGGCGTGGCCGGGCATGAGCGGGGCCGGACGTGAAGGGGGTGTGGTCACGCAATAGAGGGGAGAGAGATAGAGAGGGGAGAGAGATAGAGAGGGGGGAGAGAGAAGGGGGGAGAGAGAGAGAGAGAGAGAGAGGGGGGGGGGGGGAGAGAGAGCAAAAGAGAGGGGGAGAGAGAGCGCAAAAGAGAGGAGGGAGAGAGAGCGCAAAAGAGAAGGGGGAAGAGAGAGCGCAAAATAAGGGGGAGAGAGAGAGCGCAAAAGAGAGGGGGAAGAGAGAGCGCAAAATAAGGGGGAGAGAGAGAGCGCAAAAGAGAGGGGGAAGATCGCAAAAGAGAGGGGGGAAAGAGAGCGCAAAAGAGAGGGGGGAGAGAGAGCGCAAAAGAGAGGAGTGGAAAGAGAGCGCAAAAGCGAGGGGGGAGAGAGCGCGCAAAAGAGAGGGGGGGAGAGAGAGCACAAAAGAGAGGGGGGAGAGAGAGCACAAAAGAGAGGGGGGAGAGAGCACAAAAGAGAGGGGGCAGAGAGAGCGCAAAAGAGAGGGGAGAGAGAGCGCAAAAGAGGGGGAGAGAGTGCGAAAGAGATGGGGGAGAGAGAGCACAAAAGAGAGGTGAGAGAGAGAGGGGGGAGAGAGCGCAAAAGAGATGGGGGAGAGAGAGAGCAAAAAAGAGATGGGGGAGAGAGAGAGAGCAAAAGAGAGGGGAGAGAGAGAGCGCAAAAGAGAGGGGGGAGAGAGAGAGCACAAAAGAGAGGGGGAGAGAGAGAGCGCAAAAGAGAGGGGGAGAGAGAGAGCGCAAAAGAGAGGGGGAGAGAGAGAGCACAAAAGAGAGGGGGAGAGAGAGAGCTAAAAAGAGAGGGGAGAGAGAGCTCAAAAGAGAGGGGGAGAGAGAGAGCACAAAAGAGAGGGGGGAGAGAGAAACCGCAAAAGAGAGGGGGAGAGAGAGAGCGCAAAAGAGAGGGGGAGAGAGAGAGAGCAAAAGAGAGGGGGAAGAGAGAGAGAGCAAAAGAGAGGGGGAGGGAGAGAGTGCAAGGGGTGGGACAGCTGTACTGCAAAAAATGTCCCGTGTGAACGGGCTTTTGGACTAGTATGCCATAAAATAAACAGATAAGTTATCTGTGATTATTTGTGGGGACAGGGTTCCTTTAACACAAGTGACATATTGTCCATTTATTTATCTATGTATTTTCTAATGTTTTTAAATCCTATTCATGTAATATAATTATTTACCCATATGTACTCATTCAACACAAGAGTTTGTTTGTGTATTTATATATAAGTATCTATGTATGCATATGTATGTTAACATGCATTGAGAATATAGTAACATTTATCTTAAAGGGACATTAAACCCACATTTTTTCTTTCATGGTTCAGATAGAGAATACCATTTTAAACAACTTTCCAATTTACTTCTATTATCTAATTTGTTTCATTGTCTTGATATTCTTTCCTGAAAAGCATATCTAGATAGGTTCAGTAGCTTCTGATTGGTGGCTGCACATAGATGCCTCATGTGATTGGCTCACCCATGTGCATTGCTATTTCTTTAACAAAGGATATCTAAAGAATGAAGCAAATTAGATAATAGAAGTACATTGGAATGTTGTTTAAAATTGTATTTTCTACCTGAATCATGAAAGAAAATGTTTGGGTTTAATGCCCCTTTAAGTTAACAATTTCATAATTAGTCCACATAGGTGTCGACTGCAACACACCTACGTTAATATGTATCTGATTGGATCATATGTTGACCAATAGATAGTGAGCTCTGCTTTTAAATACTTATAGTGCAGGTGTATTGAATAGCTACGATTACGGCCGCAGGCCGAAACATGTCAGCATTTCAATGCTCATTGCTGAGTGTGTTGTAACCTACGTTTTTGCTGTAGACCTCCCTGGTCTTTTTTACCATTGTTTGGATCAATAAAGAACCGTTTTTATTACATCAGCCTACGATACTCTCTTGCCTTTCTACAATCACTATATATATATATATATATATATATATATGTATATTTAAAAACGTAGAATACCACTAGCCTGAAGCAAGTCAGGTTGGTAGTAAGCAGCACTTAATGGTTTGCGCTATGGATAACAGATACTGAAATCTAAAAAGCGGCTATAACATAAGCTAAGTAGTGTAGATAAATACAAATGAAAATTCCTAGATTCACTTCAGAGAAATGTATATACAAAAAGAAGGGGTATGATAGCGCTAGAAGAATAACCAATAAATGTTCAATAAAAGTTCAAACAGTCACTTGTTATGGTGGTACGGAATTTTACAACAGAAGGGTATCACAGCATGAAACAAAATAGGAATAGAACAATCCAATAGGTATCCCACTTACTAGAAACAAACTCAATAGTATGAGGTAATTTGTCGCCTTGGTGAGGGAGAAACCTCTGGTGTGCCAATGGTAGAAAACTTCCTGGAATATGGTACTTCCAAACTGGTTAGTAGAGAACTTCCTGGAGTATGGTACTTCCAAACCGGTTAGTAGAGAACTTCCTGGAGTATGGTACTTCCAAGGCTGGGAGAATATAGAACCCTCTCAGGAAACAACCAATGTTCATGCAGGCCCCAAGGAGATAGGAGAATGAAAACAAACTATCGTAATGAAGTAGGATACCTATTGGTTTGTTCTATTCCTATTTTGGTTCATGCTGTGATACCCTTGTGTTGTAAAAATCAGTACCACCATAACAAGTGACTGTTTGACATTTTATTGAACATTTATTGGTTATTCCTCTAGCGCTATCATACCCCCTCTTTTTGTGTGTGTATATATATATATATATATATATATATATATATAAACACACACACACACATACATATATATATTATATGGATTTAAGAGAGAGAAGGAATCCTGAACCAAGTATATCAGGATGAAAGACAGGGAATTCAGCACTCTTTTCAAAATATGTTTTATTTAGCTCATCAAAGTAAAATAAGGAGTATCCAAAAATAAGCTTATGTGGCAACAAGAGAGGACAATCTCTGGCACTGATATAGCGAGACTTATTGTCTCAGATATACACATACAATATGTCTATATACAATGGACCAAAAAATGTACAAAAAGAAAATTAATAAACACAAAATTAATATACAAACCTGACCGGTCAGGGGTTAATGTGAATGCATGAACCTGATACATTTACTAACCTAGAGTTAGAAAGGTATACCAATATTACAGCAGATAGCTTAATCTGCTGTATGTTATCATGACAGACAAGGATATCTCATTGTATGAACAGTAAAGTGAATATATTTCATAGGAAGCCTTTGTCAGACTACTACACCCTACTGCGAACGGCACCTTCAAATATAAGGTTAATTGCCGGGCAGGTATAGGAATGGGATCTAAGTAGGTACTGACATTGCGCCCAAAAAAATATAGTACAACTATGGGCAGTACATAAAGGCATATTCTTAGAAATGTGCATACATATATAAGCAGAGATATATTAATAAGACACACTTATCAAACTACTACACCCTGCTGCATACGGCACCTTATTACATAAGGCTTAATGCCGAGCAGGTATATTGATGGGATCTAAGTAGTTATTGATAATGTATCTCAAAATATGTACATTCGTCTGTTAGTAGGCAAGCAGCAAACAGTGTAAACGTAAGCAAGGAAAATAACTCAGCAGAAATGAGTGATAAGCAGGTAGTAGCGTATATTTCTGTTAGTCGCTAGACAGTCCCTTGCAAGAAGTCTTTAATGCATGAGGATGGAAAGTTCATGATAAAGATGGCAAGCATAAGTGCAAAGTAAAGAACTGCTTGTTAGTTTTGCATAGTGTTGGTGTTTCTTTAACCATAAAGATAGCAATCTCATCCTCTATTTTGAGACTTGTAGTTTAACCCTCGCAACCGGGTAGCGATATCCAGATCAGATATAGATGTGCCTATCTATCAGGCAAGAGATATAATAGCATACGACCTGTCTCCTGTACAGTCCTAGGACTAATGTATGGTAGGTAGTCCTTGGTGGTTCCCCAGGAACATCTTACAGGAGATCCTTCGTGAGCGTTAGTTTGCAAGGCTTCTGTGTTCAGTGGCGTTCACACAAACCACATGTTCCGTGTCAGCTTGTCCAATGCCGACGCGCGTTTCACCCGCTGGGTGTGTCGGGCTTCGTCAGGGCGTAATGACGTAGGGAGCATCTCCTCTCCCTTTTAAACTTAGAAGGATACACGCCCCTGTTGAAAAGCTTTAAAGCTCCATGGTGCTAAACAAGATAGTTAAAAACAAGTGAACTCGCTATATAGTGTCTGAATTCTAACATTACTAATAGTGAAAACATAGTAAACCTGGCTTATAAACCTAAATGGAAAGATATAGGTATATGTACAGAACAAGTCATAATTTGGTCATGTATATTGCAAGGTAAATTTAAGAAAATTACCAAGTGATGCCTACGGCAATAGGGGCCCTAAATTTAGAATACTCAATTGAAAGAGATGTTGTGATGAATACATTTATTTTTATTAAAATAATGTTTATTTTCACCATTAATCTGAGTGTTTGTTTTCATTTTCTCCCTTATATCATGACTGGGTAAAAGGGAACCTGAATGAGAACAATATTTCTGTAGGATAAGTGATTTATGTATATTTCTCTGATCTGAAATTTTGTCAGTCAGGGAGACTCAAATTAAATAATAACTTGACATAAGAATGACTGGTATCTATGGTACTCTCTGTTCTGTCTTATTGTAATAAAACATTAGTATAAGCCCCAAAGAATTATAAAATAAATGAGTAAGATGTATAGTGAATGTTTTGTCAACAAATTGGAGTTTAATGTATGCACATTCGTATTGACCGGCAATAGATGATTTACAGTCTCTTTAGTTACGAGGTGGAGAGGGTAGCATTTATTGGAAAACGTTGGAGATCTCAAAATAAAGCTGCTTAACTTTTAAATGATATGTACATACCTTAAATCCTTAGGGTTTTTTGGTTTAAGTCGGCACGACTGTTTGTTTATGCGTGTGGCTCTGAGCTGAGTATTCAGCGTGTGTGGGGAGAGAGACGCGCCGACAGCACAGCTTGTGCTGCGGCGTGTGACGTCACAGGGCATACACGCTTGAGGCGAAGTCCCGCCTCGATCTGTGTTTGAATATACTGCAATGGTAGAAAAAGCTTGAGAGGTTAGAAATGCTTAAATTCAAATTGACAAGTAGTTGTGGTGATGAAAAGCAATAGAACAATAATATCAATAATAAGACTTGAATTTCCAAAAAGGAGTTAAGGTTTAACTGATACTTGGCTTGTTGAATCCTTGAAGAGGGATGAATCAAACAATCCTCAGACTGCAATAATCAAGCAATGCAGTGAGGAGAAGGTGTGTCTTAAATAGAGAACAGACAAGGGAGGAGATCCTGAATTAAAGGCACAGTTTTAGACAGGATCATGACAGATCCCCCCCGTCAAGAACCCCCCCCATGAGATCGGGGTCCAGGTTTCAGAGGATAAGACGAGTGAAAATCCGCCAATAGATCTGGTGCAGACAGATCCCGAACCGGAACCCAAGAATCTTCACTATCATCATAACCCTTCCAGTGAACCAGGTATTCCAATGTTCCTCTACGACGTCTGGAATCCAATATTCTATCCACCTCATAGTCCAGAGGATCGGGTAACGCTGGTCTGTAGACAAGAGGCTGCGGAGTTCCTGTCCCCCTGTAGGGTTTGAGAAGGGAAACATGAAAGGAGGGATGGATGTGCAAATCCGGTGGTAGCTTCAGGGTCACTGCATTGTCATTAATGATTTTGACAACAGGGAAGGGACCAATAAATTGATCAGCCAATTTTTTGGAGGGTACCGGAAGTTTAATGTTTTTTGTGGACAACCAAACCAGATCATGAAGGTGATACTTAGGTGCTGGTGTTCTCTTTTTATCATAATAAATTTTCTGAGACCTCTTTGCCTCATTCAAATGATTTTGTAGTGATACCAAGACATGTTTTAAACTTTCTGTGTAAGAAGAGACAGAGGGTGATTGGTCAGATGATAAAGTGTTGGGGTAAGATCTAGGATGAAAACCGTATGAGGCAAAAAATGGAGTTACCTTAGTGGAGGAATTAACAGAGTTGTTATAAGCAAACTCAGCGGTTGGCAACAGAGTGTACCAATCTGTCTGCTGTGTTGATATGAAACATCTGAGATATTGCTCCAGAGTCTGATTCAAACGCTCCGTGAGACCGTTCGATTGCGGGTGAAAAGCTGTTGTGAACCGCAGTGTGATATGTAAAGATTGACATAAATATCTCCAAAATTTTGAGGTAAATTGACTACCTCGATCTGATACAATTGATGCTGGTAAACCATGAAGCTTGACAATGTGGTCATTAAATACTGTTGCTGTAGTCATGGCAGTTGGTACCTTTTTCAAGGGAATAAAATGAGCTAACCTTGTTAGATGATCCACTACTACCATTATAGTGGTATGAGCATGTGATAATGGTAGATCCACAATGAAATCCATGGATATAACATCCCAAGGTCTTTGTGGTACTGGTAGTGGGCATAATAATCCGTATGGTTTGTGATGCTCCTTCTTTTTGGTTGCACAAATTTGACAATTAAGTATATAATCTTGTACCGCCAATTTCATTCGTGGCCACCAATAAGTCCTTTTGAGTAACTCATATGTCTTTTCAATTCCTGGATGACCTGCTAATGGAGTATTATGGTGTTGTTGGATGATCTGTTCTCTCAAACAGTTTGGTACGTAAATTTTTTCTTTGTACAAGTAGAGTCCTGACTCAGAGTCAGGTGAACATATAGGAGGTATTTCTGAATCAGAAATTTGTGCTTGATACAAGTCAGATGTTACTAAGTTTGTGGCACCGATTATTTTCGTGGAAGGAATTATCTGAGTCATATTTTCAGATTCTTCAGTTAACTCAAATGACCTGGAAATGGCATCAGCTTTTGTGTTCTTAGTTCCTGGTATATGTGTTAGGGTAAAGTTGAATCGATCGAGGAAAAGAGCCCATCTAACTTGTCGTGAGGATAATGTTTTATTCTTTTTGAGATATTGGAGATTCTTGTGATCAGTAAATACCTGAAATGGTTGTGTGGTTCCTTCGAGTAGGTGTCTCCAATGTTCCATAGCTGACTTCATTGCCAATAACTCCTTATCTCCAACTGTATAGTTTCTTTCTGCAGGTGTTAGTCGACGAGAAAAGAATGCTACTGGATGAAGAAATGATTCTGTAGGACTTGATTGTGATAATATTGCACCAATTCCTACATTTGATGCGTCAACCTCCAATGTGTAAGGAAGTTCAGGATCTGGTAACCTCAGAACTGGTGCAGTAGTAAATTCTTTCTTTAGCTGTTGAAATGCTTCATCTGTCTTTGAATCCCATATATATTTTTGTTTCCCAGTTAGTTGAGTTAAAGGTTGAACGATAGTTGAAAATTTTTTGATAAACTTTCTATAAAAGTTTGTGAATCCGAGGAACCTCTGTAGTGATTTCATTGATGTAGGTTTTGGCCAGTTAGCTATAGCTGTTAATTTCTCTGGATCCATTTGTATACCTTTGGGTGATATGATATACCCTAAAAATTTGATGGTATCTTTGTGAAATTGACATTTCTCCATCTTAGCGTACAAATGGTGGTCTCTTAGGGTTGATAAAACCCATCTGACATGTTTTTTGTGATCTGATAAATTTTTCGAATATATGAGAATATCATCCAGATACACGATGACACATACATCCATCAATTCTTTAAATATTTCATTGATAAAGAATTGGAATGTAGCTGGGGCATTCGTAAGGCCGAATGGCATTACATTATATTGGAATAAACCGTATCTAGTTTTAAATGCTGTCTTCCACTCATCACCAGCCTTCATACGAATTAAATTGTATGCGCCTTTTAGATCTAACTTCGTAAAGATGGTAGCTCCGTGAAGGCGTTCAATTATTTCTGGGATGAGTGGTAATGGATAACGGTTCTTAATGGTGACAGCATTTAGTGCTCGATAATCTATGATCGGTCTTAGTGACCCATCTTTGTTTGTCACAAAGAATATTGCTGAAGCAATTGGTGAAGATGAGGGAGTAATAAAACCTTTTTTAAGATTTTCATCTAAATATTCCCTCAGATGTTTTAGTTCTTTCTGTGAAAGAGGGAAAATTCTTCCTGAAGGTATTTCTATGCCTGGTTTAGTGTCTATCGGGCAGTCGAAATGCCTATGTGGTGGAAGTGTTTCAGCATGTTTTAAATTAAAAACATCACTGAACTCTATGTAATCTTTGGGTAGAGTTGATGTCAAATGTCCTATTGTCAAATATGGATAACAGGTGTCTAGACAAAATTGTGATGTAAAAGTGATCTGATTATGTGACCAGTCAATTGATGGGTTATGTTTCTGTAACCAAGGGTATCCTAGAATTATTGGATGTATGGATCTTGGAATAATATCATAAGTTAAGAATTCCTTATGACCGTCAGATGTGATTGTCATGAGTGGTATTGTCTGATGGGTGATTGGGCCCTTTAGTATTTGTGTGCCATCTATAACCCTTACAAAAACAGGAGATTTTTTCTGCATGATTGGTATTTTATTTAATTGTACAACTGATTCATCTATAAATAAACCATCAGCTCCTGAGTCAACGATTGCCTCGATCTGCACTTGTTGAAGATCCCACTGTAATGACAAATTTATTTCAAGGAGACATGTTTTACTTTGTTCTTTAGAGAGACAAACTTTAAGTAACTTACCCTTCTTTTGGCGTAGAAGGAGAGGGCAATTAATGACTTCATGCTCTTTGTGAGCACAATATAGACACAAATTGGCTAGTCTTCTTCTTTGTTTCTCATCCTGAGATAAAGGTCCACGTATAGCTCCAATCTCCATTGGAACAGGAGTGGTTATGGCTTTCTCAGAATAGGATTGATAAGGCTTCTTATGTGTTCCTTCTAGTTGATATCTCTCAGACTTTCTTTCTCGGTATCTCCTATCTATGGATATACTCAGTTTTATGAGGGCTTCTAATGTTTCTGGAAACTCTACCCTTGAAAGTTCATCTTTCAGGTGTTCCGAAAGGCCTATTCGGAATTGATTTTTTAAACTAACCGAGTTCCACTGTGAGTCAGTGGCCCATAGCTGAAAATCAGCTATATAATCCTCCACTGCCCTTTTCCCTTGTTTCAGGGATCTCAACTTTTGTTCTGCAGTCTGTTGTTTATTTATGTCATCATATAAAACTGCCATTGTAAGGAAAAAATTATCAAGTGAGTTAAGTAAAGGATCTTCACTTTCAATGAACCTATCAGCCCATGCACGAGGTTCGCCTGAGAGATAAGATATAGCAGTGTATACTTTTATTTTTTCGGTTCGGTATGTTCTGGGCTTTAATGAAAAGAGCAACAAACATGCATTTTTATATTCGCGAAATTTTGTGCGATCACCACTAAATGGTATGGGGGGATTTACATGTGGTTCAGGTAATTCATTGGTTTTTTGGGACATAAATTCATTAAGAATCCTTTTCAAATTACTGTTCTCATTCTTTATTTCAGATAATCCTTGGGCTAGTATATCCACCTTTTGATTCAGTGAAGATATGTGTGTGGACATTTCTAGAAGATCCATGATTAACCTGAAATTGAGGGTAATTTTTATTCTTTTTATAGGCTTGATTATTCTGTGATGAATACATTTATTTTTATTAAAATAATGTTTATTTTCACCATTAATCTGAGTGTTTGTTTTCATTTTCTCCCTTATATCATGACTGGGTAAAAGGGAACCTGAATGAGAACAATATTTCTGTAGGATAAGTGATTTATGTATATTTCTCTGATCTGAAATTTTGTCAGTCAGGGAGACTCAAATTAAATAATAACTTGACATAAGAATGACTGGTATCTATGGTACTCTCTGTTCTGTCTTATTGTAATAAAACATTAGTATAAGCCCCAAAGAATTATAAAATAAATGAGTAAGATGTATAGTGAATGTTTTGTCAACAAATTGGAGTTTAATGTATGCACATTCGTATTGACCGGCAATAGATGATTTACAGTCTCTTTAGTTACGAGGTGGAGAGGGTAGCATTTATTGGAAAACGTTGGAGATCTCAAAATAAAGCTGCTTAACTTTTAAATGATATGTACATACCTTAAATCCTTAGGGTTTTTTGGTTTAAGTCGGCACGACTGTTTGTTTATGCGTGTGGCTCTGAGCTGAGTATTCAGCGTGTGTGGGGAGAGAGACGCGCCGACAGCACAGCTTGTGCTGCGGCGTGTGACGTCACAGGGCATACACGCTTGAGGCGAAGTCCCGCCTCGATCTGTGTTTGAATATACTGCAATGGTAGAAAAAGCTTGAGAGGTTAGAAATGCTTAAATTCAAATTGACAAGTAGTTGTGGTGATGAAAAGCAATAGAACAATAATATCAATAATAAGACTTGAATTTCCAAAAAGGAGTTAAGGTTTAACTGATACTTGGCTTGTTGAATCCTTGAAGAGGGATGAATCAAACAATCCTCAGACTGCAATAATCAAGCAATGCAGTGAGGAGAAGGTGTGTCTTAAATAGAGAACAGACAAGGGAGGAGATCCTGAATTAAAGGCACAGTTTTAGACAGGATCATGACAGATGTGTTATATTACAAGTGTGAAAGACTAATATAGAAGTGTAAGAAAGGATTACAGATATATCCCTTCCTTCAGAAAGTACTCAATTGAGTAATTGTTATATCACTGTATGGTAAACATATGTCTGATAGCGAGGAATAGGAGTAGGGTTAAGATGACATCCATGCCTTATAGAAAGCAGGCCATGTCTATCCTGTCATTCAACCCATTGGGTGTCTGGGTTTGTAGGATTGTAATCCACCTACATTCCTTCTGGAGGAGGACTTTATCATTGTCACCCCCTCTGTTATTGGTAATGCCTCTGTCAATACCAATGAATGAGAGGGAGTCAGGATTGCAGGCATGAATTTCTTCAAAGTGTTTGGCCACATTACTCTTGGGATTTTTATATTTAATGTCATCCCTATGTTCAGTTATCCTGTCCTTTATGGCTCTCCTCGTTTTACCCACGTAAAAACGTGGGCAACTACAGGAGAGGAGGTAAATAACCCCTTCAGTACTGCATGTAATGTGGTGTTTTAGTTTGTATATTTTGCCTGTGTGGGTTGAAAACATTTTAGTTTTCACCATGTATTTGCACGCCACACATCTTCCACAGGGATGGTTTCCAGTGGACCTATGTGTGGTAAGCCAATCTGTTTGTTTTTTTCGAGTGACATATACTGACTTCTCACGAATATGTCTCTCAGGTTGGGTGCTCTTCTGGCAGTGATTGTGGGGTGATCTCCTACTTCTCTAGATACCCCTTCATCACTCGTTAGGACGTGCCAGTTTTTTTCCAGTATCTTTCTCAGGGCTTTCCAGTGACAATTGTAATCCGCTATTAGTCTAATTGGACCCTGTTTAGCTTTTTGTTTGGGTATGAGAAGTTGCTCTCAGTTCAGATGAGCTGCTTCATTTAGAGCTCTGTTTACAACTCTTTTAGAGTACCCCCTGTTTAGAAAACGTTTATGCATCTCTATGGCATGCTCATAGTATTTTGTTTTAGTGGAGCAGTTACGACGTAGTCTAAGGAACTGCCCCTTAGGTATCCCCTTCTTAAGATGGTCAGGATGGTGGCTTGTCGCAAGAAGCAAACTGTTAGTTGCAGTAGTTTTGCGAAAATTCTCAGTCACAATAGAGCCCTGGTTGAGGTTAATCTTGATATCCAGAAAGGATATTTCCTCCTTACTGCTTTGCAGTGTGAGATAGATATTTTTCTCATTTTTATTCAAAGTTTCTACAAAAGCAGAAAGGCCTGTTTCAGAGCCCTCCCATATGAGGAAGATGTCATCCACATATCGAAGCCATATGTGGATGTTCTCCTCAAAGAGAGGGCTCTGGTAGACATCCTCCATCTCACAGGCTCCCAAATGGAGGCAAGCATATGTGGGGGCACATGTTGCCCCCATAGCTGTCCCTTGCTGCTGAACACACACTTTATTGTCGAAAAGAAACACATTATTTGTCAAGATGAACTCCAACAGTTCCATGACAAAGTCAGTGTGCTGTTGTGTTTGTGTACCTCTCATCGCAAGGAAGTATATATATGGAGAAAGAAAGCAGAATAGCAAATAATGGGTTAAATCCTCTTTAGAATTCCCAGAAAACATAAGAATCTGAGCTAAGGGTTGAAACTAAATATACATCCAGCCTAATTGAATCTCCTTTTCTTTAAATTTACATTAAAGTATTTATAGAAACATAAACATTAGCAAAATATTCCAGTGCAGATTTTTCCAGAACAGATAATATGTGGGGGGAAAAATGAATTCCTTTTTGACTATAAAATCTTGCAAGATAACATCAGCTTCCTTCCTATGTAATGTGAATTTGCATAATCCTGTATGCCCTTCTTCACTAAAAAGTATGTTTAACCCTCTTGGAAAGGTGTGTACTATATTTGTCATCACCCCCTCCCCCCTTTTTGCTAGTTAGTTTTAGTACAACCACTTTTTCTTTAACTGGATTTTTTTTAACTGATGGAGAAACTTAATTTCCTCTAACCCACGATGGTAACCTCAATGCAATTTGTAAATTCCTTTATATGGAAAGTTTCTAGGGCTGAACTTTAATGTATAAAGTATTCTAGCAAATGAAAATAAGCCACCAACACTAGCCTGTAAAAAAAAACTCTTTTATAGCTAATTTTCTATGATATGGTGGGTACTAAATTTGTGCATTGTACATTTACTTTAGGGTAATTTTAGGGTAATTTTGGCGATCACAATTAGGCTATATAGTATTGAAATTGCTGTTGATGGTTTGTGGTTGTAATTAGGGTTAAATGTGGTGGTGTTTGTTGTATTGGTGGTGGTCATGCTTAGGGTTGATGTCCTGGTGTTAGAAATGGGGTTTGTGGGAGGTGGATGACTGGAAACATTTATATATATACAGTATCTCACAAAAGTGAGTACACCCCTCACATTTTTGTAAATATTTTATTATATCTTTTCATGTGACAACACTGAAGAAATGACACTTTGCAACAATGTAAAGTAGTGAGCGTACAGCCTGTGTAACAGTGTAAATTTGCTGTCCCCTCAAAATAACTCAACACACAGCCATTAATGTCTAAACTATTGGCAACAAAAGTGAGTACACCCCTAAGTAGAAATGTCCAAATTGGGCACAAAGTGTAAATATTTTGTTTGGCCACTATTATTTTCCAGCACTGCCTTAACCCTCTTGGGCATGGAGTTCACCAGAGCTTCACAGGTTGCCACGGGAGTCCTCTTCCACTCCTCCATGACGACATCACAGAGCTGGTGGATGTTAGAGACCTTGCTCCCCTTCATCTTCCGTTTAAGAATGCCCCACAGATGCTCAATAGGGTTTAGGTCTGGAGACATGCTTGGCCAGTCCATCATCTTTACCTCAGCTTCTTTAGCAAGGCAGTGGACGTCTTAGAGGTGTGTTTGGGGTTGTTATCATGTTTGAATACTGCCCTGAGGCCCAGTCTCGGAAGGGAGGGGATCATGCTCTGTTTCAGTATGTCACAGTACATGTTAACATTTATGGTTCCCTCAATGAGCTGTAGCTCCCCAGAGCCGGCAGCACTCATGCAGGCCCAGACCATGACACTCCCACCACCATGCTTGACTGTAGGCAAGACACACTTTTCTTTGTACTCCTCAACTGGTTGCCGCCACACACGCTTGACACCATCTGAACCAAATAAGTTTATCTTGGTCTCATCGGACCACAGGACATGGTTCCAGTAATCCATGTCCTTAGTCTGCTTGTCTTCAACAAACTGTTTGCAGGCTTTCTTGTGCATCATCTTTAGTAGAGGCTTCCTTCTGGGACGACAGCCATGCAGACCAATTTGATGCAGTGTGCAGCGTATGGTCTGAGCACTGACAGGCTCACCCCCCACCCCTTCAACCTCTGCCGTAATTCTGGCAGCACTCATAAGTATATTTCCCAAAGACAACCTCTGGATATGACGCTGAGCACATGCACTCAACTCCTTTGGTCGACCATGGCGAGGCCTGATCTGAGTGGAACCTGTCCTGTGAAACCGCTGTTTGGTCTTGCCCACCGTGCTGCAGCTCAGTTTCAGGGTCTTGGCAATCTTCTTAAAGCCTAGGCCATCTTTATGTAGAGCAACAATTCTTTTTTTCAGATTCTCAGAGAGTTCTTTGACATGAGGTGCCATGTTGACTTCCAGTGACTAGTATGAGAGAGTGTGAGAGCAATAACACCAAATTTAACACACCTGATCCCTATTCACACCTGAGACCTTGTAACACTAACGAGTCACATAACACCGGGGAGGGAACATGGCTAATTGGGCCAATTTTGGACATTTCCACTTAGGGGTGTACTCACTTTTGTTGCCAACGGTTTAAACATTAATGGCTATGTGTTGAGTTATTTTGAGGGGACAGCAAATTTACACTGTTATACAGGCTGTACACTCACTACTTTACACTTTACATTGTAGCAAAGTGTAATTTCTTCAGTGTGGTCAGTGTGAAAAGATTTAACAAAATATTTACAAACATGTGAGGGGTGTACTCACTTTTGTGGGATACTGTATATAGGTAGACACTGATCAGTATTTACTTAAAAAAAAAAAAAAAAAAAAAAAAAAAAAGGATTAATATGAGACCAGGACCCGTCTGGACCAGGCAAAGACTACAATAAGGAAGAAGACACAATGAACCTTTGTTTAGTGGGGGTGTTAGATTATTTGATAAGGATATTTTTCATCATAGGAGGATTCATCATAACCTTTTAGTCATGAGGACATTTAATCTTAGGTATGTTAATCAAAGGAATATTCATATGTTTATTCATCACAGGACTGTTTGTCATAGGAATGATGGGTAGTTGGTCTATTTCTCATTTTTTATGGAATTGTTCTTCATAGGGCTCTTTGTTACAGGTTATTATTTTTAAATAAGTTTTGTTTTTATTAATGTACTGTAGGTTTCCGGTGTAGTAGATCATATATAGGGCTCCATTTATTAAGCAGTGGATGCTGCTTCGGAGCCTAAGCCGGCTGAAACGCATGAAACGGAAGTTAAGAAGCAGCGGTGGCAGACTGAAATCATCTTGATCCAATCCAGATTATTGACGGCCCCTACTAGTGGCCGATTGGCCGCCAGTGAGCAGGGGGCAGCATTACACAAGCATTTTACCAGAAATTATTTTGCAATGGGAAATGCCAACAGCATATGCTGTCGTCATTTAGTGAGGTCGAGCAGACGTAAATCTACCCCATAGTCCATCGATCTACATTTGACTTTAATGAGCCTTGATGATGATGTAAAGGTAGGTGTCATAGCAAGTACAAGATGAATGTGTTTGCACAGGCTGTAATTCATCGTGAAATAAATATACCTTGGCACTTCCTACACAAAGTAATGGGTAGTCCAAATTTTGTGATGTATTGTTGGAGGGGAGTTACATTTTCAGGTTTGTTTTTTTTCTTCCAAGACCTAGGTCAAGAGTCACAGGTGTGAAATTGTTTACAGACCTTGTCACAAGCAACTGTGCTATTGATCTATGTCTAGAAGATGAGCAAACAGCTAAATTATACAATAACATAGACTTCCCTCATCTTTCTCAATCTTGCAGTCCTCACCTCCTGTTTCTCAACCTCCTACCCTTCTAGATTGTAAGTTCCCACGGGAATAGGGCCCTCAATTCCTCCTGTATGTGTTTGTATATTTTGTCCTGTCTCTTACAAGTTTTATATCATTGTTTTATTTAAATGAACTCTATCCATGGACAGCGCTGCGGAATATGATGGCGCTTCATAAATAAAGTATAATAATAATAAAAAGAAGAACTGTGCAATACAGAGAAGCTTATACCATCCCCTGAACATTTCTTACAGCTTCACTCTCACTATTTTTAGAATGCAGGAGATGAGTGTTACGACTCACTATGATGAAATGAAGAAATAAAGCACTATATATTCTTTCTAAATCATAAAAGAGCATGTAAATTCCTGGGTTAAGTTTTAAGTTCTTAAAGATAGCTGAATAATACAAAGATTTATAAGCACTTCTGAGGAAAATGCAAACAAACAATCTCTGCATGTGCATATTGTTATATATTGTAATCACAAACTACATGGACATTTATCTAGCAAATTAATTTGTGGTTCAAAAATATCACATTTTGATCTAACACCACACCACTCCTTAGAAGTATAAAAAAGGGAATGTGCCTTTGGCATAAAGTCCTCATGCAGGAAATTGCCAAACACCTTTTAGAATTTACTCTGGGCCATCCCACTCACTGTTGTTTCTGTAGACTAAAAACTTCCAAGGACAATGGAATGAATATAACTTAATATCTTTGCCAACCCAGAAATGTGCCTTGTTGTCTGATCCTTTAAGATGTCATCTAAACCGTACGTATTGGGAATTCTCTGTGCCTCAGCTGTGTCTCAACCTGTGTGAAGCCAATTTTCTTTTTCTCTAACTTTTTTTTCACAATCTATCTATCACACTCTTTAAAATACTGAACACATCTGCTTCCACTCGGCTCTCTCTGTCAGGATCACTCTTCCCAATTCCTCTTCACTCTTCCTCTGACCCTCTATCCCTCCTGTTCAAACAGCAAACCTTAAATCACCCTTGGTGGCACCATGGGCACGATTTATCAAAGGTTAATAAGACCGCTGCTTCTTAATCCACTTCACCACCTGTTATGTGGCGTATCTTAAACCCACTGACTTTTCCAACCGGGGAGATTGACAGCCCTTGCTCCTGCACAATAGGCTGCACACGAGCAGGGGGCGGCATCGCACACTAGCCATAGTAAATTGTATTGCTGTCCACTAGCTGGGAAGCCAGGCAGACAGAGGCAAAGATGTACGCCCCTGTCCACCATACTATGTTAAATCTGGCCTCATAAGTAAATTTTACTGATAATTACCCATAGTGTTTTGTTTCTGGTCTATTAATTTCTGTGACATATGTAATATTAAACCATTAACAGCAATTATGCACTTCTAAGAACTGGCTGAACACATCTGGTGCTAATCCTTCAACAAAGGATACAAAATGAACAAAACAAATGTGATCATTGAAGTAAATTGGAAGGTTGTTTAAAATTGCATGTTTTATCTGAGTCATGAAAGAAACAGGGTGTTATATCCCTTAAATCCTCTCGTTTCGGTTTGCTATTACTTAAAATTCCAAATCTTATAAACATGAATGTTAAAAAAACATGTGGGAACAAAATATCACTATACGAATACTTTACGCAGAACAAGCAGGTGTTACTCTACTGATATTATAGTTCCAACCTCATTTCTCTTTGGCAAGAGGCATCTCAGTTGCTTTGATCAATGTCCAAGAACACTGGATTGTAGTGCTAGAAAAGAAGACGAACAGAGAACAGACTGATGTAGAAGAGAGTATAGAAAACCCTAAAATATAGCTACAGCTGGGTCACATTTCATTCACACTTCCAATCCTAAAACACTAACACACTCTTTCTAACCAAGAATTCCATTCTTCTCTGCAATTTCAAAGTTTACAGCACTTTATTTACCTTTCATCTTTATTCCACAAGTTAAATACATAGACTAATAACTATACAGCATTAAAGGGATATGAAATTCAAACAGTTTGTTTGTGATTCAGACAGAGCATAAAATTCTAAACAAGTCTCCAATTTACTTTAAATATACATTCTGATAGCTTCATTCTTATAGTAATCTTTGTTGAAGAGATAGCTAAGTATGTGTTCGTTAGAGCACATCATTTTAAGACTTTTGAGCCTGCACTAATATGTGTTTAACCCTTATAAAGGGGTTAAACACACATATTAGAAGTAATGTTTAGCACTTCTGGTCCCAAGAGGAAACTACTGCTGATCCAATCAGCTGTGCTAGTGCTGCTGATGGGATCAGTGGCAGTGCTCTGCAGATCCCGGGTGGTACTTCTACTGTGTGTTTAACCTGTTTGTGGTAGTACCGTGTCAATAGTCTGTCATTTTTCAATTATTTTGGCCCTTTAAAATTAAAGGGACATTAAAAATTTTGAGATTAAAATATAAAATGTTTAATTAAGTTTATTGAAAAATAACTTTGCAAAATACATGATTTACTTTGTCTTCTTTTTATGTAATCTAATTCTAAAAACTTTGGGCTTTCCAATGCCTGCTAAAACTGTAAGTACAGACTCCATACTTAAAGGGACATGAAAGCCAATTTTTTTCTTTCGTGATTTAGAAAGAGCATGTCATTTTAAACAACTTTCTAATTTACTTCTATTATCTAATTTGCTTCATTCTCTTGATATCACTTGCTGAAAAGCAAATCTAGATATGCTCAGTAGCTGCTGATTGGTTGCTGCACCTAGAGGCCTTGTGTGATTGGCTCACACATGTGCATTGCTATTTCTTCAACAAAGGATATCTAAAGAATTGAGCAAATGAGATAATAGAAGTAAATTGGAAAGTTGTTAAAAATTGCATGCCCTATCTAAATCATGAAAGTTTAATTTTGACTAGACTGCCCCTTTAACACTGCTATATTCCTCAGTGTGCAGTGTCACATTCTAGTGACACATTTATAACAGTCTCTAACTGGTCCCAGCAGAGAAGGATAACTAGGTTACAAGATGGCGACGCACATTGCATTATGAACACTAAGGCCCCTATTTATCAAAGGTCTTGCGGATCAGGTCCGCAAGACCTCGCTAAATGCTGAGAGCATTACGCTCTCCACATTTAACATTGCACCAGCAGCTCACAAGAGCTGCTGGTGCAACGCCGTCCCCTGCTGACTCGCAGCCGCAAGCAGGGAGGTGTCAATCAACCCGATCGTATTCGATCGGGTTGATTTCCGGCAATTCCAGTCCGCCTGCTCAGAGCAGGTAGACAGGGTTATGGAGCAGCGGTCTTTAGACTCGCCAGACTCGCCAGAAACACGGCCCTTCAAGCTCCGTACGGAGCTTGATAAATGGGCCTGTAAAACTTTACACTTATTTTTTTAATCTTTAAACAACTCATATAATTTTAAAAATACATTTGCATATTATTCTAAGGCTAATCTTTACTTTGAATAAAACATTCAGTCTAGCATGTATTTATTGTTTAATGTTCCTTTAACTTTTATTTCCATGTCCCTTAAAGTGAGTAAGAAAATGAGTTTGGTTCTTGTCTCTTTTAGAGGATTTTGACTAGAACATTACATTACTCCTTAAAGGGACATTAAACACTTTTAGATAGTGATATAAAATGATAATATATATATATATATATATATATATATATATATATATATATATATATATATACGTATATATACAATATACTTTTATTATTTATTTTGTCCCCCTTTTCTGTAATTCCATTCTGAAATTGTGAGCTTCTCAGTTCCTGTTAGAAATGGAAGTGCAGAACACTGTTATATTCCACACAGTCATTGGCTGCACACTCTAGTGACCTATTTATAACTGTATTGGCCACATCAGAGAAGGTAACCTAAGTAACAACATTATTGAACGGAATGTCTTCACAATCTTTAAATAAAGATAAAACGGGTGACGAAAAGCAGTGTTCGTTACGTAATATTTTCAAAATCTCCAATGTGGTTGCGGAGTATCTTAGGCAAAAACAATCAAATACTGTATAGTGTAATCCTATTTAAAAATAATATGGCGAAACTTAGCGAATATGTACTTTTGAGGTGTTTAGAACTATAACAACCTCTACAGTATTTGAACCCTTCACTATCATTTAGCCAATTTATAGATGTTTGATCTTTGATATAACTTCTAGTTAAATGATCTTTTAAATTCGGAGCTCTTTTAAATATTAATTGCAGTCTATCCCCTATCAATGGTTGTATAGTCGTATCTCGTATTAATACACTCCAGTGTTTTTCTATTATTTTTCTAAGGTCTACTCTAGTTATTATAATTCAATATAAAGGATAGATTTCTGTTTTCTGTAGGGAGTTCTTTATTTTTATATTGCGACATCTAATCTCTGGTTGTATCTAGATCCTCTTTTTTAAAATATTTTTTTCAGAAATCTATCATTTAAAAGAATAGATTGTTCTTTGAATACTGTCACATCTGTATAGTTTCGTCTCATTCTGTTGAATTGTCCCTTGGGGACATTCTCGATCCATTTCTTAAAGTGACAGCTATCCAATCCAATAAAATTGTTAACATCAACTTTTAAAAAAAAGTTTTTTGTCTTAATTATACCCTCCTCTCTATATATTTCTAAGTCCAAAAAGTTTATTTCCTGTTTGTTGTACTCCCATGAAAACTGAATATTCCAATCGTTGTATTGAAGGTGACATAGGAATGTATTAAGTTCTACCTTGGGACCTTTTCAAATTTATAAGATATTGTCTATGTACTGACGATAGGCAATAACATTTCGCCCCCATCTATGTCCACTGTGCACCCACAGATTCTCCCAAGCTGCCATGAACAGATTGGCATAGCTGGGGGCGAAAAGAGTCCCCATTGCCGTACCCTCTGTAAATAAAAATCCTGATCAAACCAGAAAAAAATTGTATCTAAAATTACTTCAACACCAGTCAGGGTATATTCTATATGAGAAGGTTTCAGGTCTTTGAGTTTATATAGGATAGTTTTTACTGATTCTAACCCCATGTCCTTATGGATAATTGTGTATAATGATGTCACGTCTCTTGTAACCAACCAATAATCATCTTTCCATTTTAGGTTCTTAATTATATTTAGTAAACTGTCTTGTTTACTGTTGGTTGTAAACATATGTCAAGGTATTTTGATAAGCCACTTGTAAGGGATTCCACCCCAGAGACAATAGTTCTCCCGGGGGGGATTTTCTTTATTCTTGTGAATCTTTGGCAAAATGTAAAAGGTAGCAATTTTGGGGAATTTATTATTCATTGATTTGAATTCATGTGGATTATAATATTCCTTTACTGTTGCCTTCCAATAAATATATCTCTAATTTTTTCTTAAATATCTCCATGGGGTTGTATTTTAATTTTTTGTATGTAGAAACATCCTTTAGACATCTTTCAAATTCTGTCAAATATTTGTCTATGTCCAAAATTACAACCTTATCAGCAGGTTTTATTGCTATATTATTATCTGATTTTAACTCTTTCAGTGCTGATTGTTCTTGTTGTTTGAGGTTATGATTGTAATTATTTTTAAGGATCTTAGATCTCTTTCAACTAGCCCTAGAAATATTTCTATAGGTCCTGATTTACACTATACTGAATTCAATTTAGATTTATGTTTAATTTTAGTTCATTATCACTACCAATTTTGTCCCTACATTAATGAAAGCTGTACTATTAACTGATGGGTTATTTAAAAAAATATTTTTAATTGACAAATTTCTAATAAATTTCTGAACCCCAATGTATGCATCAAATTTATTAAGTTTTTGACTGGGGGCAAATGTAAGACCCTTACTTAAAACTCCCGCTTGGTTCTTTGTTATTGATTTTTTAGATAAATTAAAAATCCCTTTCTTTTCTTGTTCATTATTAGATAGAATCCGATGACTATTTTGTTGCATGAATTTTAGTATCTTCCTATTTTCTCCCCTTTCAAACATTTCCCTTCTGGGGCTCCCCATCTTCTTTTGGAAAAAGGTCCTGATCTAGTATATTTTTCCTTTTTCTGGAGTCTAAAAAAGAATCCTCCCTGTCTTCATTAATTATCTCTAAAATTTTATATCTGTTTCTGCTTCTGAAATCATACTTAAAGGGACAGTCAAGTCCAAAAAAAACTTTCATGTTTCAAATAGGGCATGTAATTTTAAACAACTTTCTAATTTACGTTTATCAACATTTTTGCTTTGTTCTCTTGGTATTTTAGTTGAAAACAAACCTAGGAAGGCTCATATGATAATTTATAAGCCCTTGAAGGCCGCCTCTATTTTATTTACTTTTCACAGCAGGGGAGAGCAAGCTCATGTAGGCCATATAGATAGCATTGTGATCACGCCCGTGGCTAGTGGCAGACACTGCACTAATTGGCTAAAGTGCAAGTAAATAGATAAGAACTAAAAGTCATGTGATTAGGGGCGGTCAGAAGATTCTTAGATACAAGTTAGTCACAGAAGTAAAAAGTGTATTAATATAACAGTGTTGGTTTTGCAAAACTGGGGAATGGGTAATAAAGGGATTATCTTTCTTTTTAAACAACAAAAATTCTGGTGTTGACTGTCCCTTTAAAGGGACACTGAACCCAATTTTTTTCTTTTGTGATTCAGATAGAGTATGCAATTTTAAGCAATTTTAAGCAACTTTCTAATGTCCTATTGTCAAATTTTCTTCAGTCTCCTGGTATCTTTATTTGAAAAGCAAGAATGTAAGTTTAGATGCCGGCCCATTTTTGGTGAACAACCTGGGTTGTTCTTGCTGATTGGTGGATAAATTCACCCACCAATAAACAAGTGCTGTCCATAGTACTGAACCAAAAATTGGCTGGCTCCTTAGCTTAGATGCCTTGTTTTTCAAATAAAAATAGCAAGAGAACGAAGAAAATTTGATAATAGGAGTAAATTAGAAAGTTGCTTAAAATCACATGCTCTATCTGAATCACGAAAGAAAAAAAATTGGGTTCAGTGTCCCTTTAAACTTTTTTGTAAATCATATCTTTGATTATAGTTTTTTTTTCTGTTTCCCAATCATTTTTATCTGTGTTTTTATTTTCATTCTCATCTCTCCTTCCTATTTGTTGATTGGGTCCCATAGGGTTAAGGTTTTTCTGATAATGGATGTTTCTATCACTTTTAGGAATGAAGGATCTCATCCCTCGATTTTGAATATTTTCCACTTTACCATCTTTTTTATCAAATGATTTATTCTTTTTGTATTTAGGTATACCTTGACTTCTAAATGTACGTTCTTTGTAATCTGAAAAAATCCCTGTTATATTTATTTACCTTAATAACTTTAGTATCTCTTTTCAAAGTTTCCAGAGATTCATTAATACTTTTATTTATTTCTGTATATTTTTTCTCATGTGTATGAGGGACAAGACGTTGTTCAAACATATTAATACCAAACACTGCTTTTCATCACCCGTTTGATCTTCATTTAAAGATTGTGAAGACATTGTGAAGACACTTGAATACTGCTATTCACATATCCTTTTCTGACCACATTTATTTTATTGTTGTTTTCGTGTGTAATTTTTTTGTGTTTTTATCACCGAAGTTACAACATGGCAGTTCCTATTGTTTTACAGACACTGAGAGGCCTATTTAACAACGGCCTTGGGGACCTGATCCGACAGTGTGGATCAGGTCCGCAAGACCTCGCTGAATGCAGAGAGCAATACGCTCTCCGTATTCAGCATTGGTTAGCAGCTCACAAGAGCTGCTGGTGCAACGCTGCCCCCTGCAGACTCACGGCCAATGGGCCGCCAGCAGGGAGGTGTCAATAAACCCGATCTTACTCAATTGGGTTGAATTGATAAATGATTGATTGATAAATGGGCCTCTAAACCTTTATACTTATTTTACCAATATTTAACCAGCTAATGAAACTAACAAATACATCTACATGTTATGCTCAGATTAATCTTTTCTTTGCAAGTCTCATTCTATCTAGCATTTATTTAGTGTTTAATATCCTTTTAACAACACTAATAAAGTTGCTGATGATGTCAATATAGATAAATGTAATCAAGCAGCAATACAAACAGGAGTGCAATCGTAGGACATTATTCCAATTGATCAGATTTCCTGGTCACTTCAATAAATAATTCATACATTAATATCCTGATTCATAAAATGGTGGGCTTTCCAATTCTAAGAATTGGAAGTGCACATTGCAGACTTCACAGGCCTAATGCTGCTATATATATATCTGTCCCTAATTGGTCTTACCAGGGGTGATAAGATAAGATTTGGTAAACAATACAAGTTTGCTTATAAAATGACAGTGCCAAGACTTATCTACTCTGGTAACAAGTCCAGATTGGCTCCATCCAAAAATGGCCAGTAGTAGGAAAGTTTAATAAACAATTGTAGCAAACAATGAGTTAATGATCTCTGAAACGTTATACCCTATGTCATTTTAAGTCTTGTAATTTCAAGGTGTTTTGTGTCCCTTTAAGTTTAGCATGATATCAGTTTATATCATTTGATAGTAGTGCAATTAAAATCAGCTGTAACAAGTACATGCCCACAGGTTAGGTCGATTCATTGACACTTCAATGTTCTTCAGTCCAATCAATTGGCTTTTCTATGTGTTTTTGCCGTTCACCAAGTTGTTTCTATGTTCAGAGCTATTACAAGCTAAATTGGTGCACTATCACCTAGATTACAAGTTTTGCGCTATAGAGGGTGCGAAACGAACGCAACAAAAGTTGCTTTATTTCACTCTCCATAGCGCTGCCATTACGAGTTTCTGAAAAGCCTCCTTGTGCGTGCGATATGGTGGCTTTAAGCTCCATACCGCACAAAAGCCAAAGGCTGCTTTGATGTGCACGCTTTCCCCCATAGACATCAATGGGGAGAGAGTGTTAGAAAAAAAACTAACACATGAAGTGCGGAATGGGGATCGCCGTAACACAATCCCATTGATGTCTATGGGGAAAAAAAAGTTACGTTTAAACATAACACCCTAACATAAACCCCAAGTCTAAACACCCCTAATCTGCTGCCCCCGACATCGCTGACACCTAAACAATGTTATTAACCCCAAACCAAAAATAATAAACACTAATATCCCGAAAAATAAAAAACACTAAGATTACAAAAAAATAAACAAAATTATAAAAAATAAAAACAGTTACACCTAATCTAATAGCCCTATAAAAATAAAAAAGCCCCCCAAAATAAAAACACCCCCTAGCCTACAATAAACTACCAATAGCCCTTAAAAGGGCCTTTTGTAGGGCATTGCCCTAAAGAAATCATCTCTTTTACCTGTAAAAAAATACAAAGTCCCCCAACAGTAAAACCCACCACCTAACCAACCCCTCAAAATAAAAAAACCTAACTCTAAAAAAAACCTAAGCTAGCCATTGCCTCTAAAGGGGCATTTGTATGGGCATTGCCCTTAAAATGGCATCTAGCTCTTTTTCAAAGCCCAAACCCTAATCTAAAAAAAAAAACATCCAAAATTTTTTAAAAAAACCTAACACTTACCCCAGAAGATCTACTCACGGTTTCTGAAGTCCGGACATCTAGGCAGTGAGAAGTCTTCATCTAGGCCCCCGGGGTGGATAAAGACCTCGCCGCCTGGATGAAGACTTTGCCGCCTGGATGGAGATGGATGTCCGGACTTCAGGAACCGTGAGTAGATATTCTGGGGTTAGTGTTAGGTTTTCTTTTGGGTGTTTTTTTTTTTAGATTAGGGTTTGGGCTTTTTTAATAGAGCTGAATGCCCTTTTATTGGCAATGCCCATACAAATGCCCCTTTAGCGGCAATGGGTAGCTTAGGTTTTTTTTAGAGTTAGGTTTTTTATTTTGGGGGGTTTGGTTGGGTGGTGGGTTTTACTGTTGGTGATTTCTTTAGGGCAATACCCTACAAAATGCCCTTTTAAGGGCTATTGGTAGTTTATTGTAGGCTAAGGGGTGTTTTTATTTTGGGGGGCTTTTTTATTTTTATAGGGCTAATAGATTAGATGTAATTGTTTTTATTTTTGATAATTTCGTTTATTTTTTTGTAATATTAGTGTTTTTTATTTTTCGTGATTTAGTGTTTATTATTTTTTGTAAACTTAGATTTTGTAAAATTTTTGTAGGATTTCTTTTTTTTAGTTGTAATTTAGATTTTTAATTTCTTTTCGTAGTGTCTGTTTTTTTTAAAATTGTAATTTAGTATTTTTAATTGGTAGTTTTTTTCATTTTATTAGATTAGTTAAGTTGGGTTAATTTATAGTTTAATGTTAGGTTTATTTTTATTTCACAGGTAAGTTTTTATTTATTTAAATATACTTATATTGTAATTTTAATTTAAAGTTAGGGGGTGTTAGGTTTAGGGGTTAATAGTTAAATTTTCTTTTATCACCAATTTTGCTTTGTTCTCTTGGTATTCTTAGTTGAAAGCTAAACATAGGAGGTTCATGTGCTAATTTCTTAGACATTGAAGACTGCCTCTAATCTGAATGCATTTTGACCACTAGAGGGCACTAGTAAATGTGTTTTATATACATAACATTGAGCTCATGCACGTGAAGTGACCTAGGAGTGAGCACTGATCGGCTAAAATGCAAGTCTGTGAAAAGAACTGAAATAAGGGAGCGGTCTGCAGAGTCATAGATACAAGGTAATAACAGAGGTAAAAAGTGTATTAATATAACCCTGTTGGTTATGCAAAACTGGGAAATGGATAATTAAGGGATTATCTATTTTTTTAAACAATAAAAATTCTGGTGTTGACTGTCCCTTTAATAACTTTATTATAATGGATGCAATGTCGGGGAGCGGTGGTTTAGGGGTTAATATATTTAAATAGTGTTGGCGATGTGGGTGGGCAGCAGATTAGGGGTTAATAGGTTTATTTAATAGCCACGATGTGGGTTGGCGGCAGATTGGGGTTAATAAGTTTAATATAGTGTTTGCGATGCGGGAGGGCCTCGGTTTAAGGGTTAATAGGTAGTTTATGGGAGTTAGTGGACTTTGTAACAGTTTAGTTATGAGTTTTGTGAAACATTTTTGTTACACAAAATCGATAACTACTGCTTTCAGATGGCGGTATGGATTGTGTCGGTATAGGCTATAACGCATTTTTTTGAGTGCGTGTTTGACGTTGCATTACAGGCTACAATGCTTGCGGTATAGCTATACAGACATGACTCCCAATAGTGCATTCCTGCTTTTATGCTGAAATTGCCATTTTTTCAACTTTAAAAGCCGCAACGCAAAACTCGTAATCTAGGTGATTGTTAGCTAACACTGGAGGACTATGTTCAAGCATTCAGTACTTAACCATTTAGCGACCTCCAACCAATTAGTTTTCTCTAACACTTGATGATTTCAAATAGCTTATTGATCATCCATGAAGTGCAGATTTCCAATTTTGAAACCTGGCCAGTAATCATTGGATTAAAAATTCTGCATTCTTAAAAAAATAATAATGTGAAAACAAAATCAATAAAAGACAATGTTTTAAGCCATATATTTGTGTAATTGATTGCTTTTTAAATATTCATACTTCATATTTAACTTTGTAATATTTTAAATTTATTTTTGATAATAATAATTGAAGATTTGAACATCACATCTTTTTTATTTCAATGTACTATCTCCTTATATGCAAATGCTATCTCCTTATATGCAAATGTTATCTTCTTATATGCATATACTATCTCCTTATATGCAAATGCTATCTCCTTATATGCAAATGTTATCTTCTTATATGCATATACTATCTCCTTATATGCAAATGTTATATCTCCTTATATGCATATACTATCTCCTTATATGCAAATGTTATATCTCCTTATATGCATATACTATCTCCTTATATGCATATAATATCTCCTTATATGCATATACTATCTCCTTATATACAAATGACATCTTCTTATATGCATATACTATCTCCTTATTTGCTATCTTCTTGTATGTATATGCTATCTCCTTATATGCATATACTATCTCCTTATATGCATATGCTATTCTTATGTGTATATGATATCTCTTTATATGCATATGCTATTTTCTTGTATGCATATGCTATCTCCTAGTATATGTATATGTTATCTTCTGATATGCATATGCTATTTCCTTATATGCATATTCGGTCTTCTTATATGCATATGCTCATTTCTTGTATGCATTTGCTATAAACATTAGATGAAATGATCTAGCTAATCTGACCATGTATTGAGATTGTCACTTTCTCATTGAGTAATTGATGATTGCTTCTTTGTACCTTGCTAATGAAAAGCACAAAAAAACAACATTCTGTATATGACAACACCATCATCATGGCATAAAGATAGATAATAAAGATAATGTTATTTAAAAAAAAAAAAAAAAAAATCAGCCGCATTAATTCTCTGGCTAACCCTTTTTTATCATCTACTTGTAATATTAGGTTGTGAGTTATTCTTAGCAAAGGACCGAACACAAGGTATCACAATCTTCGCTATCAGTTGCGCTCCACTTGTTAGGATTAAATAAATACTAAGGGCTCGATTTATTAAGTCCTTCTCCTCCCTATGGCTGGAGGTTCTCACAAGAGAACCTGAAATCCTAGCGATATGGAATTTGGTGGTGCTATACAAATAAATGATAATAATAATCTGTATTTATGAAGCAGAGGTCATCAGACCGCTGATTCCCTACCCTCTTCTCCACCTTTTAGGTAAAGAATATCAATCTTCCAGGTCTTGTCCGACTGGGGAGGTTGACAGCTCCTGCCAGCGTGTGATTGGCTGTGCATGGACAAGGTGAGGAATTGGAAGCGAGCGCAAAATAGCGCTCGTGTGCAATGTTCAATTCCGGCAATTAATTGCTGCCCGCCAGAGGAGAGCTGGGCGGACAGGGGCAAATATGTATGCCCCTGACTGCCTTTAAATGATAAATCGAGCCTTAAATAGAATTATGTAAACAAAGCAAAGATAAGTCTGATAAAAATATGCAGATCTATTTGTTTAATTAATGAGTTTTTTTAAAGGTTTGAAAAAATACGTACAAAGTATTAGAGTCAATAATGCAATGAATGCCGCCATGTTGTAACGTAAGTTTCGTTCACTGCTGAGGCCAATCAGTGACAGTATAAATGGGTCAGTACAGTATGCAACCAATGACTGTGTGGAATATAGCAGTGTTAAATCTGGAGACTGCACTTCCACTTAACAAAGCATTGGAAAGGCCACAATTTTCAGAATTAAATTACAGGAAAAAGGGACAAAATAAATAATAAAAGTATATTACAAAGGGTTTTTTTACTTCATATTTTATATCATAATCTCAATTTTAAAATGTCTCTTTAAAAAGATATAAAACTTAACTATTTAATTTTTTTATGATTCAGACAGTAAATACATTTTTAAAAAAAGTTTCCAATTTACTTCTATTATCAAGTTTGCTTTGCTATTATTTTTTTTATTAACAGGTATTTGTATAGTGCTAACAGGTTCCGCAGCGCTATAAACATAGGTGGTATATAAAAACAATTACAGGGATCAAATGGGTAGAGGGTCCTGCCGAGAGTTGTACTGTTGTAGTCGGCTTTTATGAAGGTGGACTACAAACTGCTGGGTTCATAGGCTTACATGCTATGGGGTTTAAGGGGATAGCAATGGAGATAGGAACATTAGTGTAGGTTGTATGCGTCCCTGAATAGTAGAGTCTTCAGGGAGCACTTGAAGCTTTTAAAACTAGGGGAGAGTCTTGTGGAGCGAAGCAGAGAGTTCCATAAGGTGGGAGCCAGTCTGGAGAAGTCTTGTAAATGGGAATGTGAGGAGGTAACTATAGAGGAGGAGAGTAGGAGATCATGAGTGGGGCAAAGGGGTCGGGGGAGTATCTGGAGACAAGGTCTGAGATGTAGGGAGGAGCAATGCAATTGAGGGCTTTATCAATCAGAATGAGAATTTTGTGTTTAATCCTGGAGGCAAGAGGAAGCCAGTGAAGGGATTGGCAGAGAGGTGCGGCAGATGAAGAGCGACGTGTAAGGAAGATGAGCCTGGCAGAGGTATTCATTATGGATTGTAAAGGAGCTATGCGGCAGCTAGGGAGACCAGAGAGGATGGAGTTGCAGTAGTCAAGTTGGGAAAGGAAGAGAGAGTGGATTAAAATCTTAGTTGTGTCTTGTGTAAGGAAATGTCTGATTTTAGCGATGGTTTTAAGGTGGAAGCAGCAGGCTTTAGCCAAGGACTGAATGTGAGGAGTGAAAGAAAGATCCGAGCCAAGTGTGACCCCAAGACATCGGGCATGTGAGGTTGGGGTAATGATGGAGTTATCAAGTTATAGAGACATGGGGTGTGGAGATTTTGGAAGAAGGGGGGGAAATAAGGAGCTCAGTTTTGGAGAGATTTAGCTTGAGGTAGTGAGAGGATATCCAAGATGAGATATGAGAGAGACAGTTAGTGACACGGGTTAGCAATGAAGGAGATAATTCTGGTGCAGAGAGGTAGATTTGGGTATTGTCGGCATACAGATGATAGTGAAACCCATGGGACTTTATTAAGGAACCTAATGAGGAAGTGTAGATTTAGAAGAGAAGGGGACCAAGGACAGAGCCTTGCGGTACCCCAACAGAAAGAGGTAACGGGGCAGAGGATGCCCCAGAGAAGACTACACTAAAGGTACAGTTAGACAGAAAGGAAGAGAACCAAGAGAGAGCCGTGTCGCAGATGCCAAAGGATTGGAGGGTAAGGAGCAAAAGAGGGTGGTCGACAGTATCAAAGTCTGCAGACAGATCAAGGAGGATAAGTAGAGAGAAGTGGCCTTTGGATTTTACTGTAAGTAGGTCGTTGGTAACCTTAACAATTGCTGTCTCTGTTGAGTGAAGGGGGCGAAATCCAGATTGCAGTGGATCAAGGAGGGAGTTTAATGTAAGGAAATTGGATAGACGTGCATATACTAGTTTTTCAAGAAGCTTTGAGGCAAAAAGGAGTAGGAAAATAGGGCGGTAGTTGGATGGGGAGGTTGGATCAAGAGAAGTTTTTTTGAGGATAGGTGTGACTAATGCATGTTTAAGAGAGGTGGGAACTATACCAGTGCTGAGGGAGAGGTTGAAGATGTGTGTGAGTATAAGGGTAAGGGTAGAAGAGAGGGAGGGGAATAGTTGTGAGGGGATGGGGTCGAGGGGACAGGTAGTGAGGTGAGAGCATAGTATAAGGGCAGAAATTTCTTCCTCTGTAAAAGGGGCAAAAGAGCTAAATTTATGGCTATGTGGGATTTGGATGATTGTGAGCTTTTAAGGGGGTGGGAGACCGGTAGAGTGTTGAGAGCTGATTTCATTTCTGATGGAGTCGATTTTGTTGTTGAAGTAGCTTGCAAAATCTTGAGCTGAGAGAAAAGTTGTGGTGAGAGGTGGGGGTGGGCAGAGAAGAGTATTGAATGTGGAGAACAGATATTTTGGATTTGAAGAAAGAGTAGAGATAAGAGTGAAGAAGTAATGCTGCTTATAAAGATTAAGGGCAGAATAGTAAGAGTTCAAGATGAATTTATAGTGAAGAAAGTCAGCAGAACTCCGAGATTTCCTCCAGTGTCGCTCAGCAGTTTGGGAACATCTACGTAGGTACTGTGTCAGAGGAGTATGCCAGGGCTGAGGATGAGTGTATGTTTTCCGAGCTATGGTAGATGGGGCCAGATTATCAAGGACCAATGTAAGGGTGGAGTTATAGTGGCAGATAGATTCATCAGGACAGGAAAAAGAGGGGATAGAAGAGAGAAGAGGTTCAAGAGAGCTAGCGAGCTGTTGCTGATCTAGTGACTTGATACTTCTGTGAAGTTTAGTCTGAGGGGTAGAAGGAGGGAGAGTTGTAGGGAGGGATGAGATGTTACAAGTGAGGAGATGATAGTCAGAAAGAGTAAAAGGGGAGTTTGTGAAGTTTGAGATAGTGCATCGATAGCTGAAAATCAGATCAAGGGAGTGGCCATATTTGTGAGTGGGAGAGTCAGTCCATTGAGACAGGTAGAAAGAGGAAGTGAATTGCAGAGGAGGCAGTGCGATTTTCAATAGGGAGGTTGAAGTCGCCAAGAATAAGGGCAGGGGTGTCTGAGGAAAGGAAATAAGGTAGCCAGGCAGCAAAGTGATCAAGAAATAAAGTTGAGGAGCCAGAGGGGTGGTATATGACAGAGAGCGATATGGAGACAGATATAGAGAGGGGAGAGAATAAGCGAATCATGTGTGTTCCCAATGAAGAATATGTGAGGGAAGAAAAGGGCTGTATTTGTTGAAAGGTGCAACAAAAGGAAAGTAAAATACCAACACTACCTCCTTGTCTACTGTCAGACCTAGGAGTGTGGCTGAAGTGGAGACACCCATGTCACAGTGCAGCAGAGGAAGCAGTGTCTGAAAGAGAGAGTCAGGTTTCTGTGAGAGCCAGAAGATTGAGAGAGTGGGAGATAAAGAGGTCATGGATAGAAGTGAGCTTGTTGCAAACAGAGCGAGAGTTCCAAAGTGCGCAACTGAAGGGGGTGGTGGCTTTAGATGCAAGAGGAATGAGATTAAGAGATTGAGTTTTGTTTTTGAAGTCTATTGAAGGGCACACATGGGTGTGCAGGGCAAGGAAGTTGTGGGGGACCAGGATTAGGGGAGTTGTCGCCAGCAGCTAGTATGAGCAAGAGGGAGAGTGACATGAGATGAGATGCGGATTTGCAGTAGTGAGTTGCAAGGGGGAGAGAGAGTCTTAAGGAATGTGTGAAGTTCATGAATACAAAAGTAAGGTGAGGTTAAGAGAGAGGGGCTAATGAGTAGTTCAGGTGGTGAGGGGTAAGGAGTAATTGAGTAAAGTAGTTTGTTAAACAGACAAAAGGTGGCAAAAAGGAATATGAAGATATTTAGCATTTTTACAAAATAGTCAGACAGTGTATAAATCTTATCCCTTGTCCAATCCTTGTTCAATTCTTGTATAATTATTTGTGCCTCACTATAAATGTTCACTTAAGAGATGTGAACAGATGATCTTACAATACTGCTACCTAAGTCTGTATTGCTAACCCCCTGCATTGCTTGTTCATATAGTATTCTTTGTTGAAGAGATGCTTAGGTAGGTGTCTGGAGCTATACCTGGCAGGAAATAGTGCTGCTATCTAGTGTTTTTGCAAATTAATAATATTCTTGCAAAACTGCTGCCATATAGTGCTCCAGATATGTGCACACTCCTGAGCTTACATCTCTGCTTTTCAACAAAAGATACCAAAATGACAAATACAATTTGATAATAGAAGTAAATTAGAACGTTTTTTGAAATTGCATTCTCTATCTGAATCATGAAAGAAAATGTTTGGGTTTCAGAAATAAAATTAATTTTTATCATCAAATTTGCTTTGTTCTCTTGTTATTCTTTGTTGAAAGCTAAACCTAGGTAGGCTTGTATGCTAATTTTCTAAGGCCACCTCGTTTTTCACAGCTTGACAGCACTAGTTCATGTGTGCCATATAGATAACTTTGTGCTCACTTTCTTGGGGGTCAATTTATTAAAGTCTAGCGGACATGATACGCTGTAGCAATACCGCCCCCTGCAGATTTGCGGCCAATCAGCGTCAATCAGCCAGATCGTATAGGATCGGGCAGATTGCTATACGCAGCCCCAAAGGTGGTGTATGAGTTAATTAATTTGATAATAGAAGTAAATCTGAAAGTTGTTTAAAATTGTAAGCTCTATATTTTCATAAAAGAAAAATGTTAGGCCTCATGTCCCTTTAATTTCAACTGACATACCATTTTAATACAATGGTTCCTTTAAATAATTCACACAACTACAATAAAACTCTCTCCTCGGCACTAGACACACTTGCCCCTCCCCAACTGCGCAAAACATCACGCCGTCAGTTACAGCCCTCTCATCAAACACGCTATATGCAAAAATACTCCCGTACTGCTGAGTGTGCCTGGAGAAAAACTCATTCTGAACCTGATTTCATACACTATAAGTTTATTCTTCGTTCATACACTTCTGCCCTTCATTTAGCCAAGCAAGCCTACTTCTCTTCTCTCATATCTACTCTTTCCACAAACCCTAAACGACTCTTCTCCACCGTTAACGCTCTCCTCTACCCACCTGCTCCTCCACCCCTGTCTGTGTTTACTGCTCAAGACCTGGCAGACTACCGTCCCATATCACTGCTTCCACTAACATCAAAACTCCTTGAAAAACTAGTTTACAATCGCATAACCCACTTCCTGTCCACCAACTCCTTACTTGAACCCTGCAATATGGATTCCACCCCAAACACTCAACTGAGACTGCCCTTACCAAGGTTACTAACGATCTTCTTTCTGCTAAAAGTAATGGCCACTACTCCATACTTATCTTACATAACCTCTCAGCTGCCTTCGGCACAGTTGACCACCCGCTCCTCCAACATACCCTTAGCTATTTTGGCCTCCGTGACATTGCTCTTTATTGGATTCACTCTTATCTTTCTCACAGGTCTTTTTCTGTGTCATTTGCTGGTGACTCCTCCTCTCCAATGCCTCTGTCTGTTGGAGTACCTCAAGGACATGGTCTGGGTCCTCTACTCTTCTCCATGTATACTTCTTCACTGGGTAAACTTATCAACAGTTATGGGTTCAAATACCACCTCTATGCTGATGACACCCAGATCTACCTCTCCACCCCCGCTCTCTCCCCCTCTGTCCTTTCTCATATCAGCGACTGCTTATCTGGTATTTCTTCCTGGATGGCCTCTCACCACCTGAAGATTAACATGTCCAAGATTGAGCTCCTTCTAATCCCCCCCCCCTCAAGCTCTATGCCAACTTTTGACTTTTCTACTTTGTTGATGGCATCACCATCTCCCCATCGCCCCAAGTCCGCTGCCTCTGAGTTACACTTGACTCAAATCTATCCTTCAACCCCTACATCCAATCATTTTCTTTATTCTGCCGCAACGACCTACGCAATATTTCCAAGTTTCACCCTTTTCTGAGCAATTACACCACAAAGTAAATAATCCACTCCTTTGTTGATTCCCGACTTGACTACTGCAATAACCTACTTACCAGCCTTCCTCTTTCCCCCCTCTCGCCCGTTCAATCCATCCTAAATGCCTCTGCCAGGCTAATCCACCTTTGCCGTCGCTCTGTATCTGCTGCACCTCTCTGCACGTCCCTTCATTTGCTCCCCATTCACAGCAGAATTAAATTCAAAATTCTCACCCTTTCATACAAAGCTCTAACCAACGCCGCTCCCCTTTACTATCCTCTCTAATAAACAAGTATACTCCAGCCCGCCCACTAAGATCCAATAATGACCTGCTCCTTGCATCTTCGACTATCACCTCTTCCCATGCTAGACTGCAGGACTTCTGTTGTGCATCACCTACCCTCTGGAACACTCTGCCTCGTGCTGTCAGGCTTTCCCCTAATCATTCTTCTTTTAAATGCTCCCTGAAGACTTTTTTGCTCAGAGAAACCTACCACCCAACTCAATAATAAATTAATTTCACTTACCTAACATTCCCCTCATCTAACTCTGCATTAACATCTTTCTCAATCTTGCAGTCCTCACCTCCTGCTTCTCAACCTCCTACCCTTCTAGGGGGTCGATCCGATATAAAGCGTCGCCCGCAAAAGCCGGCGACGCCAATATTTACGCTGATTTGGTATCACATATACGGCGTAACCTAGAAGTTACGCGCGTATATTTCTGCCGTCGCCCGTAGTTTTTTGGGCCATAGGCAGGTATACCAAACCAGCGCAGTTTGGTATCCAATATGCAGCGTAAGGACTTACGTGGCGAAAATGGAGAAAACTTACTCCATTTTCACCTCGCCACAAAAAGCAGCCGTAAGAAGCCTTACGCTGACTATTGGAGCCCCGTAACTCCCTAAACTGGCTGCTAAAATAAACCTAACACCTAACGCATGCGCAATGTGTATCTCCCTGTCAACCGCGATCTTCTAAAATAAACCTAACACCTAACGCATGCGCAATGTCTATCTCCCTGTCAACCGCGATCCACCCCCCCCCCCGAAATCCCTAATAAAGTTATTACCCCCTAAACCGCCGCTCCCGGACCCCGCCGCCATCTACATAAACTAACCCCCTACTGTGAGCCCCTAAAACCGCCGCCATCTACCTTATCTATCCCCTAATTAGAACCCCTTACACCGCTGTCATCTACCTTATCTATCCCGTAATCTGACCCCTTACACCGCCGCCACCTATATAAAAATTATTAACCCCTAATTTAATCTACCTACCCCGCCGCCAGCTATGTTATCTATATTAACCCTAAGTATATTATAGTTAATATAGTTATTACATTATATATATTAACTATATTAACCCTAATTATATTAGGGTTAATATAGTAAATATAGTTACTATAGTATTTATATTAACTATATTAACTCTATCTAACCCTAACTAAATTTATATTAAATTAATCTAATTCATTTATAAACTAAAATATACCTATTTAAATCTAAATACTTACCTATAAAATAAACCATAAGATAGCTACAATATAATTAATAATTACATTGTAGCTATGTTAGGGTTAATATTTATTTTACAGGTAAATAGTTAATTATTTTAACTAGGTATAATAGATATTAAATAGTTATTAACTATTTAATATCTACCTAGTTAAAATAATTACCCAATTACCTGTAAAATAAATCCTAACCTAAGTTACAAATACACTTACACTATCAATAAATTTAATAAACTACAAACATCTATCTAAAAATACAATTAAATTAACTAAACTAAATTACAAAAAAAAAAAACACTAAATTACAAAAAATAAAAAAAAGATTACAAGATTTTTAAGCTAATTACACCTATTCTAAGCCCCCTAATAAAATAATAAACCCCCAAAATAAAAAAAAATCCCTGCCCTATTCTAAATTAAACAAATTTCAAAGCTCTTTACCTTACCAGCCCTTAAAAGGGCCTTTTGTGGGGCATGCCCCAAAGAATTCAGCTCTTTTGCATACAACAAATACAATCCCCCCCCCATTACAACCCACCACCCACATACCCCTATTCTAAACCCACCCAAACCCCCCTTAAAAAAGCATAACACTACCCCCCTGAAGATCTCCCTACCTTGTCTTCACCACACCGGGCCGAACTCCTGATCCGATCCGGGCGATGTCTTCCTCCAAGCGGCAAAGAAGAATTCTTCCTCCGGCGATGTCTTCCTCCAAGCGGCAAAGAAGAATTCTTCCTCCGGCGACGTCTTCCTCCAAGCGGCAGCAAAGTCTTCATTCTTCCGGCGGCATCTTCAATCTTCTTTCTTCGCTCCGCCGCCGCGGAGCATCCATCCAGGCCGACGACTGAACGACGAATGAGGTACCTTTAAATGACGTCATCCAAGATGGCGTCCGCCGAATTCCGATTGGCTGATAGGATTCTATCAGCCAATCGGAATTAAGTTAAAAAAATCTGATTGGCTGATTGAATCAGCCAATCAGATTCAAGTTCAATCCGATTGGCTGATCCAATCAGCCAATCAGATTGAGCTCGCATTCTATTGGCTGATCGGAACAGCCAATAGAATGCAAGCTCAATCTGATTGGCTGATTGGATCAGCCAATCGGA
This sequence comes from Bombina bombina, assembly GCF_027579735.1. Lineage (NCBI taxonomy): Eukaryota > Metazoa > Chordata > Amphibia > Anura > Bombinatoridae > Bombina > Bombina bombina. The sequence goes on from NC_069508.1 coordinate 57,263,314, forward strand.
TTGAACTTGAATCTGATTGGCTGATTCAATCAGCCAATCAGATTTTTTTAACTTAATTCCGATTGGCTGATAGAATCCTATCAGCCAATCGGAATTCGGCGGACGCCATCTTGGATGACGTCATTTAAAGGTACCTCATTCGTCGTTCAGTCGTCGGCCTGGATGGATGATCCGCGGCGGCGGAGCGAAGAAAGAAGATTGAAGATGCCGCCGGAAGAATGAAGACTTTGCTGCCGCTTGGAGGAAGACGTCGCCGGAGGAAGAATTCTTCTTTGCCGCTTGGAGGAAGACATCGCCGGAGGAAGAATTCTTCTTTGCCGCTTGGAGGAAGACATCGCCCGGATCGGATCAGGAGTTCGGCCCGGTGTGGTGAAGACAAGGTAGGGAGATCTTCAGGGGGGTAGTGTTAGGCTTTTTTCAGGGGGGTGGTTTTAGAATAGGGGTATGTGGGTGGTGGGTTGTAATGGGGGGGGGGATTGTATTTGTTGTATGCAAAAGAGCTGAATTCTTTGGGGCATGCCCCACAAAAGGCCCTTTTAAGGGCTGGTAAGGTAAAGAGCTTTGAAATTTGTTTAATTTAGAATAGGGCAGGGATTTTTTTTTATTTTGGGGGTTTATTATTTTATTAGGGGGCTTAGAATAGGTGTAATTAGCTTAAAAATCTTGTAATCATTTTTTTATTTTTTGTAATTTAGTGTTTGTTTTTTTTTGTAATTTAGTTTAGTTAATTTAATTGTATTTTTAGATAGATGTTTGTAGTTTATTAAATTTATTGATAGTGTAGGTGTATTTGTAACTTAGGTTAGGATTTATTTTACAGGTAATTGGGTAATTATTTTAACTAGGTAGATATTAAATAGTTAATAACTATTTAATATCTATTATACCTAGTTAAAATAATTAACTATTTACCTGTAAAATAAATATTAACCCTAACATAGCTACAATGTAATTATTAATTATATTGTAGCTATCTTATGGTTTATTTTATAGGTAAGTATTTAGATTTAAATAGGTATATTTTAGTTTATAAATGAATTAGATTAATTTAATATAAATTTAGTTAGGGTTAGATAGAGTTAATATAGTTAATATAAATACTATAGTAACTATATTAACTATATTAACCCTAATATAATTAGGGTTAATATAGTTAATATATATAATGTAATACCTATATTAACTATAATATACTTAGGGTTAATATAGATAATATAGCTGGCGGCGGGGTAGGTAGATTAAATTAGGGGTTAATCATTTTAATAGAGATGGCGGCGGTGTAAGGGGCTTACATTAGGGGTTAATAATTTTAATATAGATGGCGGCGGTGTTAGGGGCTCACTTTAGGGGGTTATAGATATAATATAGCTGGCGGCGGGGTACGGGAGCGGCGGTTTAGGGGTTAATAGCTTTTTTATTGTTAGGCTAGTGAGGGGGGATAGCGGATAGAGGGTTAGACGTGTCGGGCTATGTTAGGGAGGCGTGTTAGACAGTGCGGGTGTTTTAGACTTTAGTCAGGTTTTATAGGCGCCGGCAGTTTCTAACGTGCCGCAAGTCACTGGCGACGCCAGAAATTTGTACTTGCGCAGATTTCTGGACATCGCTGGTTTGTGAGACTTACGGCACGTTAGCATCTGACGGCGACTTATATGGGATAGCTCGAGTTGCGAGCTGAAACTGCGGGCGACGCCGGTTCCCTCGCTTGCGCCGCAAACTGCGATCTATATCGGATCGCGCCCCTAGATTGTAAGTTCCCACGGGGATAGGGTCCTTAATTCCTCCTGTATGTGTTTTTAAAATGTCTTGTCTCTTACACGTTTTATAACATTGTTTTATCTAAGTGAATTGTATCCATGGACAGCGCTGCGGAATATGTTGGCGCTTTATAAATAAAGTATAATAATAATAATATTAATAATTCTTAAAAATGTTATAATGTCCAATTTTCAGAAGAATATGTGTTTGAAATGTTTGATGTATATCTATATTGTATAGTAATTATATGTATATATATTTCCCTACAGGTTTAAACAGCCTCATAGATAGGAAAAAAAATGTTTTCAAGAAACAAAATTCCCCTCGTCTTGTCCTTATTTCTACAAATTTTGAGTTGTGTGGAATCACAGGTCAATCCAGGTGAGTGTCCTGTCTCATAAAATAACATTTCTCTAAATTCTGCTCTGGGATAAGGGCCTATCCAAGCAAATCCTGTAAAAACCATTCTCTGTGCCAGTAGAAAAATCTTCCAATCTGCTTGTAGTCAGTACTGAATATATTAGTCAGGGAAGGAAATTATCCATCCATTCCTTAAAGGAATAGAAAGGTCAAAACTGAAAATGTTCAGTGGCATACGCACATATGCTGTAAGGACCTGTGCACCAGTATTCAAACACCACACCTTCTCAGAGAGCCAGTAGTGGCTTGCATTACACAAATTAAGTCTCCACAGGCACAATGCACACCACTGTCAGTTCTCTGAGCTTGAATACCAGTGCATGGGCTTTCGCAGCATATGTGCATATGCCACTGAAAAACGTAAAAAATGAAAGGATATTGCAAAAAAGTTTTATTTAAAATTGAAATGCACCCCATTTCAGTTGTGACCTTTCTATCCCTTTAACGAGAATCTCCATATATGTGTATCTGTTGCTTAAGAATGGGTTTAAACGGAAATGAAACCAGAATTTTTTTTCTTTCATGATTCAGATAGAGCATAAGATTTTAAACAACTTTCCAGTTCACTTATTCAGGCCCATTTATCAAGCTCCGTATGGAGCTTGAAGGGCCGTGTTTCTGGCGAGTCTTCAGACTCGCCAGAAACACAAGTTATGAAGCAGCGGTCTAAAGACCGCTGCTTCATAACCCTGTCCGCCTGCTCTGAGCAGGCGGACAGGAACCGCCGGAAATCAACCCGATCGAATACGATCGGGTTGATTGACAGCTCCCTGCTGGCGGCCGATTGGCCGCGAGTCAGCAGGGGGCGGCGTTGCACCAGCAGCTCTTGTGAGCTGCTGGTGCAATGTTAAATGTGGAGAGCGTATTGCTCTCCGCATTTAGCGAGGTCTTGCGGACCTGATCCGCAGTGTCGGATCAGGTCCGCAAGCCCTTTGATAAATGGGCCCCATTGTATCATATTTATTTAATTCTCTTGTTATCCGGCTGCTTCTTAAATCCTGTTTCCGGAGAGCCAGAAGGCTAGCTCCTTGATAAATGTACCCCCTATTTAAAATTTCTCTTCATTCTCTTGGTATCTTTATTTGAAAAAGGAGGAATGTAAGCTTACAAGTCGGCCCATTTTTGGTTCAGAACCCTGGGAAGCGATTGCTGATTGGTGTCAAAATGGCCGACTTTTAAAGGGAGCTATTTTTAATCATTCAGTCAGTAAACTAATATTACCTTAAAGGGACACTGAACCCAATTTTTTTCTTTTGTGATTCAGATGGAGCATGACATTTTAAGCAACTTTCTAATTTACTCCTATTATCACATTTTCTTCATTCTCTTGGTATCTTTATTTGAAATGCAAGAATGTAAGTTTAGATGCCGGACCATTTTTGGTGAACAACCTGGGTTGTTCTTGCTGATTAGTGGAAAAATTCATCCACCATTTAAAACGTGCTGCCCAGAGTCCTGAACCAAAATAAAAGCTTAGATGCTTTCTTTTTCAAAAAAAGATAGCAAGAGAACGAAGAAAAATTGATAATAGGAGTAAATTAGAAAGTTGCTTAAAATTGCATGCTCTATCTGAATCACGAAAGAAAAAAATTTGGATTCAGTGTCCCTTTAAGTTATTGAGCATTGTTGATTTCTCTCCATCTTCACCAAGTTATTTACCTGCAATTAGTTTATTTTATCTCTGTTGCGCATGTTCAGCTTCATCAGATACTACCTTCAAGATAGGAATTGTCTGCGTTTCCCTTATTGTCAAACTGATATTTGAAAAAGAAGACAATCAGAAAATATTTGATAATAGTTTTTAGTGGACAGTAATACAATTCTAGTTTAACATGTTTATCAGTAACACTAGTACTTCTAGTCATATTATGAACATTTATATTTTGATTAATTTCAATACATTGTATACTTTATATTTAATTTTAAACAGTTCATAATATTTGTTTATTTTCCATATATATTTAAAATATTTAAGGTGCTTTTACACTGTTAAACTTTGTCGAAATGCCAATAACCACTAAAATAGCTATTAAAAAATGATTGCACCATGCAGCAGTTTACAAAGCTGTCGGGTTTTTAAATTTGACTTGACAAATTGCGTGCTTTACAACTAGATACGTGCAGCGTTAAAAATTTTGGTTCGCCAAATCTTTCAGAAAAAAATATTCAGGGAAATTAGTTTCCTTGAATATTCGTCTGCTGCACAATTCGGTATTAGTTTTGTTTTTAACTAAATTAATACTGAATAGTTGTGGAACATTTACATTTGTTTTCGTTAAACAAATGTAAATGTTCCTTTGCTACAAGTGAAAAACTGCACCTGTAGCGTTATACTTACCTCTAGCGTGCTGCAGCGCCGTGCTTATCCCGACCCTACTTCATAGAGCCACGTCACGCTTATCGGAGGCTTAGAGCAGCGGATCCAAGGGCCTGCACTAAAGGACATTCTTGGGGCTCTATGAAAAAGGGTTGGGATTAGCACGGCTCTCCAGCGTGCTGAAGGTAAGTATTTTAAAGAAAATAAATGAATGCTAATAAATGTCATCAGTATTTCTTCATTTTCTTTTCCTTTAGTTGGCATATTCGTTTGGATATTCATTTCATGAAAATGAAATTAAAGGGGCAGTCTACACCAGAATATTTATTGTTTTAAAAGATAGATAATCCCTTAATTACCCATTCCCTAGTTTTGCATAACCAACACAGTTATATTAATATACTTTTTACCTCTGTGATTACCTTGTATCTAAGCCTCTGCAACCTGCCCCTTATTTCAGTTCTTTTGACAAACTTGCATTTTAGCCAATCAGTGCGGGCTCCTAGGAACTCCACGTGCGTGAGCACAGTGTTATCTATATGAAACACATGAACTAAAACCCTCTAGTGGTGAAAAACTGTCAAAATGCCCTGAGCTGAGAGGCGGCCTTCAAGGGCTTAGAAATTAGCACATGAGCCTGCTAGATTTAGCTTTAAACTAAGAATACCAAGAGAACAAAGCAAAATTGGTAATAGAAGTAAATTGGAAAATGGTTTAAAATTACATGCCCTATCTGAATAATGAAAGTTTGTTTTGGACTAGACTGCTCCTTTAATATCTTTTTTGTTACGAATTTGCATTCATTAAAAAAAAAAACAATAATGTGTATGCCTATTTACTACTATTTTGAAAGTCAAAATTAAACTTTCATGATTCAGATAGGGCATGTAATTGTAAACACCTTTCCAATTTTCTTTTATCATCAAATTTGCTTTGTTCTCTTGGTATTCTTAGATGAAAGCTAAACCTAGGTAGGCTCATATGCTAATTTCCAATCCCCTGAAGGGCGCCTCTAATTTCAGTGCATTTGACAGTTTTTCACAACTAGAGGGAATTAGTTCATGAGCGTCATAAAGATAGCATTTTGCTTATGCCCTGGAGTTACCTAGGATTCAGCACTGATTGGATAAAATGCAAGTCTGTCAAAAGAACTGAGATAAGGGGGCAGTCTGCTTAGGCTTAGATACAAGGTAATCACTGAGGTAAAAAGCATATTAATATAACTGCGTTGGTTATGCAAAACTGAGAAATGTACATATATTCAATAAAAACAAATGAATATTTTTTGTTAATATAAATATATTAGCATGTCTTTTGTGACTGAGTTGATCGCTGGTGAAGGTGGCATGCACTAAACAAGTCTTTTACACCACTGAGTTAGAAATAGTAAATGCTGTACTCTGAAATGCTAGTTTGTTTTTTCTAAAAACTACCAAGTTACTAAATGTTAAAGGGACAGGCTACTCCAGATTTTTTATTGTTTAAAAAGACAGATAATCCCTTTATTAAACATTCCCCAGTTTTGCATAAACAAAAGTTATATTAATATACTTTATACCTCTGTGATTACCCTGTATCTAATCCTCTGCAGACTGCCCCCTTATCTCAGTTCTTTTGAAAAACTTGCATTTTAGACAATCAGAGCTGACTCCTAGGTAACTCCATGGGAGTGAGCATAATGTTATCTATATGGCACACATTAACTAGCACTGTCTAGCTCTAAAAACTGTCAAAATGCACTGAGATAAGAGGCGGCCTTCATGGGCTTAGAAATTAGCATATGAGCCTACCTAGGGTTAGCTTTCAACTAAGAATAACAAGAGAGCAAAGCAAATGTAATGATAAAAGTAAATTGGAAAGTTGTATAAAATTGCATGCCCTATCTGAATCATGAAAGTTTAATTTTGACCAGACTGTCCCTTTAAATGAAAAAAGGGGTAAGGTTATCTTTACACTGTTTGAGGCTCAAAATTGAATGTATTCTTATGTCTATAATAATTGTATAAATATTCAATAACAATTTAAAAAAAAACTTCCTTCAATATAGGATATGGTGACTAAATAATAAGAGAAAATAATTAAATATATTATGTTTTATTTTAGGTATCATAAAGACTAGCTTTTTACAGAATGTGGTTCTTTGTGTTATTACCTTGTTTTCACATTCATATTAATGTTTGAAATATTATAGGTATCCTCTTCAAAAACATAAAACAAAAGCTCTTGAATTGACAAATTCTTACCTAGATTTACTAAATATTAATAGTTCCAAAACAAATAATAATTAATAAGTAAAGTAATAACTACTTATTAGTAATAAAATACTGTGCACTCAAAACTCACTATATGTGAAATATTCACTGGCATTTAAGATTCACAGAGAAGGGTTTTCATTCACCTCAAAGAGATAAATAGTTTCAAACAGGATTTATCTGTTAAATACAAAACAAGATTTATGATAACCTCTGGTAAACAGGATCTCTTCTTAAAAGTTTTATTAACAGTTAAAAGCTTAAAAACAAACACCAAAACCACTCAGGGTAAGCCCACGCAGCATAACTCATACTGTGGTTGCGCAAACTTTGCAAGTAAACTCTGTCTATGACAGTACTTAAGCCTTATGGGAAATAATAACGTATCAGTATATTGGGCAAGTCACAAATAATGGTAGGTATGTAAACTCATAGGGCTATTTAGCACTTTCGATCAGGGGCAAACACCACTGGAAGTAGACTTTTACGGGTCAATTTATTATAGTGCGAGCGGACATGATACGAAGTCTACTAACTGCCATAAGCAGAGGAGATAAGATAAAACAAAACTTTTTTAACAGAATGGCAGCTGAACTCAAGGTCACAAAGACTTGTTCCAGTTTACAATTTCTATAATGCAGGTGCTAGCACTTTGAAACACTGTCGTGACCATGTTTGGACCTAGAGTGCATGAAGGTGCGTTATCTATAAAAGCTGATCACTAAGGCACAATCTCATTTGAAGGTCTCCTAGTCAGAAACAATGTTGCAAGGGAGCGGTTGCAAACTTTACAGTTTCAGTACTTTTAAAATCCAGTATAAAAAGATATTAGAACTCTTATCCATAGAAACCCGTAGTTGCCATCTTGTGTTAAGAACGCTCAAAAAGGTAAAGGGGTATATTTAACAATGTGCAAGCGGACATGATACAATGTAGCGTATCATGTCCGCTGCCCATCGCTAAATGCCGACAGCATACGCTGTCGCATTTATCATTGCACCAGCAGTTCTTGTGAACTGCTGGTGCAATGCCGCCCCCTGCAGATTTGCGGCCAATCGGCCGCTAGCAGGGGGTGTCAATCAACCCGATCGTATTCGATCGGGTTGATTTCTGTCCGCCGCCTCAGAGCAGGCAGACAGGTTATGGAGCAGTGGTCTTTAGACCACAGCTTCATAACTTCTGTTTCCAGTGAGCCTGAAGGCTCGCCGGAAACACGGGGCATCAAGATCCGTACAGAGCTTGATAAATTGACCCCTTAAAGTGATGGTAAATTTCAGACTTTAAAAATGTTGCAATGAAAATATATTAGTGTGCAAATAAAGCTGCATGATTATTTTTTTTTAAATTGTATATATATTTTATAATACAAGATTTATCATCCTACTTGATATCTTCTGTTCCTCCGCCCCCCTTTATTTCATCTTTTGACTGAGTTGTGACATAGAGTAATTCCACCCACTCTCTACATAGGCCTCCTAAGGGCTTTTCAAAGGGCTGGGCATCAAGAGTGTCATATGACGCAAACACTCATTGGATGTTCAATGGAATTGTCATTAAAAAAAAAAGAGAGTTAATCCCAGTGGGCCAGCATAAAATTTTAATAGAAACATTACTATAGACACTGATTTAACCCTTTTCACACATTAAAAAAAAAGTACACATATTTTTTTAATGGCAAAGATTACATGTATGGAATTTGATTAGCTAAAGTTTACCATCACTTTAATGCAGGCGTTAGTAGTGTGCGTATTACAAGTTGAAAGTAAATTGTGCATGAGCTAAATGCGACACTCACTAGCTTCAGGACTTTGCATATCGCACCCGCGCTAACTTCTTCTCCTTATAGATTTTAATGGAGCGCAATTTAAAAAAAAACAACTAACTAATCGCACTTCCATTCCAATCTTCTTAATATGAAAGGAAATTTTCCTTTTTATATATATATAAATATATATATATATATATATATATATATATATATATATATATATATACTATACTATATATATATATATATATATATATATATATATATACTAGTCCTAAAGCCCGTTCATATGGGCCATTTTTTGCAGTACAGCGGTCCCAACCCTTGCTCTCTCTCCCCCCTCTTTTGCTCTCTCTCCGCTCTCTTTTGCGCTCTCTCCCCCTCTCTTTTGCGCTCTCTCTCGCTCCACCTCTCTTTTGCTCTCTCTCCCCCCTCTCTTTTGCTCACTCTCCCCCCTCAATTTTGCTCTCTTTCTCCCCCCTCTCTTTTGCTCTCTCTCTCCCCTCTCTTTTGCTCTCTCCCCCTCTCTTTTGCTTTCTCTCCCCCCTCTCTTTTGCTCTCTCTCTCTCCCGCTCTTTTTTGTGCTCTCTCTCTCCCCTCTCTCTTTTGTGCTCTCTCTCTCCCCCCTCTCTTTTGTGCTCTCTCTCCCCCTCTCTTTTGTGCGCTCTCTCTCCCCCCTCTCTTTTGTGCTCTCTCTCAACCCTTTCTTTAGCACTCTTTCTCTCCCCCCTCTTTTGCTGTCTCTCTCCCCACTATTTTGCTCTCTCCCCCCCTCTTTTGCTCTCTCTCTCTCCCCCTCTCTTTTGCTGTCTCTCCTCCTCTCTTTTGCTCTCTCACTCCCCCTCTATCTCCCCCCTCTCTTTTGCTCTCTCAATCCCCCTCTCTTTCCCCCCATCTTTTGCTCTCTCCCCCTTTCTCTCTCTCTCTACCCCTCTCTTTTGTGCTCTGTCTCGCTCCACCTCTCTTTTGCTCTCTCTCCCCCCTCACTATTGCTGTCTTTCTCCCCCCTCTCTTTTGCTCTCCGTCTCCCCCTCTCTTTTGCTCTCTCTCTCCCCCCTTTCTTTTGCTCTCTCATCCTTCTCTTTTGCTCTTTCCACTCTCTTTTGCTTTCTCTCCCCCTCTCTTTTGCTCTCTCTCTCTCTCCACCCTCTCTTTTGTGCTCTCTCTCTCCCCCCTCTCTTTTGCGCTCTCTCCCCCCTCACTTTTGTTCTCTTTCTCCCCCCTCTCTTTTGCTCTCTCTCTCCCCTATCTTTTGCTCTCTCTCTCCCCCCTCTCTTTTGCTCTTTCCCCTCTCTTTCGCTTTCTCTCCCCCTCTCTTTTGCTCTCTCTCTTTCTCCCCCCTCTCTTTTGCGCTCTCTCTCTCCCCTCTCTTTTGTGCTCTCCCCCCTCTCTTTTGCGCTCCCTCCCCCCTCTCTTTTGCGCTCTCTCTCTCCCCCCTCTCTTTTGTGCTCTCTCTCCCCCCTCTCTTTTGTGCTCTCTCTCCCCCCTCTCTTTTGCGCTCTCTCTCCCCTCTCTTTTGCTCTCTCTCTCCCCCTCTCTTTTGCTCTCTCTCTCTCCCCCGTCTCTTTTGCTCCCTCTCCCCTTCTTTTGCTCTCTCTCTCCCCCTCTCTTTTGCTCTTTCTATCTCCCCCTCTCTTTTGCTCTCTCTCTACCCCTCTCTTTTGCTCTCTCTCTCGCCTTTCTTTTGAGCTCTCTCCCCTCTCTTTTGCTCTTTATCTCCCCTCTCTGTTGCTCTTTCTCTCTCCCCCTCTCTTTTGCTCTCTCTTGCCCCTTTCTTTTGCGCTCTCTCCCCTTTCTTTTGCTCTCTCTCCCCCTCTCTTTTGCGCTCTCTCTCTCCCCCTCTTTTGCTCTCTCTCCCCCTCTCTTTTGTTCTCTCTCCCCCTCTCTTTTGCTCTCACTTCCTCCTCTCTTTTGCTCTCTTTCTCCCCCCCTCTCTTTTGCTCTCTCTCTCCCCCTCTCTTTTGCTCTCTCCCCCTCTCTTTTGCTCTCTCTCTCCCCCTCTCTTTTGCTCTCTCTATCCTCTCTTTTGCTTTTTCCCCTCTATTTTGCTCTCTCTCCCCTCTCTTTTGCTATTTCCCCTCTCTTTTGCTCTTTCCCCTCTCTTTTGCTCTCTCCCCCCTCTCTTTTGATCTCTCTCTCTCGCATGCACCCGACCACGTCCAGCCATGCCCACCCCCACCCACCGCTGTCACGCCGCGGACAGCAGATCAGGTAGACTCTAAGGCCAGGTGTGTCCTCGCACTGTCTCTACTGCACATGACAGCTTTGGACAAACACACTTGGCCTTTTATATTATATTATAGGATATATATATATATATATGATTTTTTTTTTTTAAATATATATCTATACCTCTATATCTTTATGAATATATACAGTTATAGATATATACAGATATAGGAATATATATATATATATATATAATACTATGTATGTATAAAATGTCCTACAGCCATCTCCTGCTTAAATTTTCTAACGTGAGATATCTGTTGGCAAAACCTAACTGTACTGCACAGTCTGCTCATACCTCATCCTCTCTGAAACCTCAATGGGTACCATGTGTCAGAAACACGTGGCAGTTTATGTATACATTCCACATATTTAACTATTGCTTTCCAGAGAATACATGTGTGGTGAACATCAGGAGACAGTGTGCTAATAAAATATATTTTTCTTATGGTCTCAAGCTCATAATATTAGGGCGCTAATATGTTTTGTATAACAGTGCACAAGACATATCTTAACCCTGTCACTGCTGAGTCATTTTCACACTCCTGTGCTAGAGATGTTTTTAGTTGTTTGGTGTTCATTGCATTTACACATACATTTTAACTTCTTTTTTTTAACTGTATGCACACAGATTATACATTTTTTCAGCAGACCTAGCATTTTTAGAAAATAACTTTAGCTTGCAGAAATGTCATAATATGAGAAAACCCCACCATATGAAATGCAAAATAAATTTTTGTGTCAACCTCTATGGTGCACATATTTAATAGCACAATGGGAATCATTATTTTATAACATACATAGTAACATAGTAGATGAGATTGAAAGAAGACAGAAATCCATTAAATTCAACCTATACAGTTCCTGACTGATTTACAATAAGAAGCTCCAACTGAGCTTAAAGGGACAGTCAACACTAAAATTGTTATTGTTTAAAAAGATTAGATAACACCTTTGCCGCCCATTCCCCAGCTTTGCACAACAAACATTGTTATATTAATATATTATAACATTTAAACCTCTAAATTTCTGCCTGTTTCTAAGCCGCTACGACAGCCTCTTATCACATGCTTTTTTATTAGCTTTTCACTACAAGACAAGGCTAGTTCATGAAAGCCAGCTAGATAACATTGTGCTCACTCCCATGGAGTTGTGCAGGGCACAGCACTTATTGGCTAAAATGCAAGTCAATAAATAATAAATAGCCATGTGATCAGGGGGTTGTCAGAAGAGGCTTAGATACAAGGTAATCACAGAGGTAAAAAGTATATTAATAGTACCGTGTTGGTTATGCAAAACTGGGGAATGGGTAATAAATGGATTATCTAGCTTTTTAAACAATAACATTTTTGGAGTTGACTGTGATGGGTAAAGATTTAGTCATATTGAGGTTGCCCATTCAAACACTTTCTATTGCACAGCACTTTGGTGAAGATAGACACGTTTTTTATAAAGCCTGACCAAAAAAAATCTATTTTAAAAAGTAATACATTTTAAAATAGCGCGAAACAATTGAATGTGATGCCCCTTTAATGATAATGATAATAATATTAATAATGACTGGACCCCTGTTTATTTAGATTGTACTAAAGCAGGAGATCCCTCAGATCCTAACCCATTGGGATAATTTGGAGAATTGAAACAGTCACACAGACTCCATGTTGATTTTTATAAAAAAAAAAAAACTTATCAATATTTGTTTATATTATGAAATCTGATATTTCTGGTTTTTTTTTGGAATTCTGCATGAAACTGTTTATCTTCACTTAATTGCGTCAGTCAATTATTTTAAATTAGAGACAACTCACTTCCGTTTATATCACTGAAATAGCAATAAGGGTGAACAGTTGCTGCAGCATTTGCTTGAAACATTATACTCCATTCTAATATATCATAATTTTGTCATGGGAATTAACTTTCATGTGAGGTTTTCAAATGTAAAGCCATTAGGGAAGATTTAATAAGCAGCGAATGCTGCTATCTACCCCTGTAGTTTCCGGCTCGACGGAAACTACAGTCAAGAAGTAGCGGTTGTAAGGTTTTTACCTGCTTTTACTGTAATTAAACTCTATAAATTGTAGGGTTTTTTCTTTTACCAGAGAGCAGTGGATCTCATAGACTTTAGATTTCTGACCCTGCAACATTTCAAATAGTACTTATTGGGACCTAGTAATTATTGGAACCTAGCTTAGCCAATGACAAGAGGTGTATATGTGCAGCCACCAATCAGCAGCTAGCTCCCAGTAATGCCTTGCTGCTCCTGAGTCTAACCAGGTATGCTTTTCAAGAGAATGTAGCAAGTTAGATAATAAAAGTAAAATGCAAAGTTGTTTAAAATTGTATGCTCTATTTGAATAATGAAAACAAAATGTTGGATTTCACCTCTTACTGCATAGGACCAGTATCCCTGTAAAGGATATCAGAATCACAAAAATGCCTTCAAAACTTTACAGAACAAACAAATAAAAAAGAAAAGAAAGAAAAACTCCCACTATGAAACAGTCTACCAGAAATAACAAAATAATAAAAATGGGACAACTTTCTCCGGAGCATCCTCAGCTCCGTTATCACTTTCTCTTGGGTTACCTCAAAGCTCTGTCCTCGGTCCCCTTCTCTTTTCAATCTACACGTCATCATTAGGTTGCTTAATAAAGTCCCATGGGTTTCAATACCATTTGTATGCAGATGACACCCAAATCTACCTCTCTGCACCAGACCTACCTCCTTCCTTACTAACCCGTGTCACTAACTGTCCTTCTCATATCTCATCGTGGATGTCCTCTCACAACCTTAAGCTAAATCTCTCCAAAACTGAACTCCTTATTTTTCCCCCTTCTTCCAAAATCTCTACCCCCCAAATTTCTATAACTGTTGATAATTCCATCATTACCCCTACCCTGCATGCCCGATGTCTTGAGGTCACACTTGACTCAGACCTTTCCTTCACTCCTCACATTCAGTCCTTGGCTAAAGCCTGCCGAATCCACCTTAAAAACATCTCTAAAATTAGACATTTCCTTACACAAGACACAACTAAGATTTTAATCCACTCTCTTATCCTTTCCCGCCTCGACTACTGCAACTCCGTCCTCTCTGGTCTACCTAGCTGCCACCTAGCTCCTTTACAATCCATAATGAATGCCTCTGCCAGGCTCATCTTCCTTCCATGTCACTCTTCATCTGCTGCACCTCTCTGTAAATCCCTTCACTGGCTTTCTCTTGCCTCCAGGATTAAACACAAAATCCTCACTCTGATATACAAAGCCCTCAACTGCACTGCTCCCCCCCCCTACATTTCAGACCTTGTCTTAAGATACTCTCCCTCCTGTCCCCTTCGCTCTGCTCCCGATCTCCTCCTCTCGTTACTTCCTCACATTCCCGTTTACAGGACTTCTCCAGACTGGCCCCCATCTCGTGGAACGCCCTGCCTCGCTCCACAAGACTCTCCCCTAGTTTTAAAAGCTTCAGGTGCTCCCTAAAGACTCTTTTATTCATGGATGTTTACAACCTACACTAACCTTTCCTACCTCCATTGCTTTCCCCTTGAACCACTTAGAATGTAAGCCTATGAGGCCAGCTGTTTGCAGATCGCCTTTATTAGAGCTGACTACAAGGGGTCAATTTATGTAGCAGCAGATGCTGCTTCCAACCCACTTTGCTTCAGGTCCAGAAGTTAAGAAGCAGCGGTCCTAAGACCGTTGCTCCTTAACTCGTCCGCCACCTCTGAGGTGGGGGACAGCAATCAGCCCAATACGATCGGGTTGATTGACACCCCTTGCTAGAGGCCGATTGCCCGCAAATCTGCAGGGGGCAGCATTGCACCAGCAGTTCACCAGAACTGCAGGTGCAATGATAAATGCATTTATCGATGTGTGGCGGACATGATACGCTACATCGTATCATGTCTGTCCGCACAATAGTAAATTGACCCACAACAGTGCAACTCTCGACAGGGCCCTCTACCCATCTGATCCCTATAAATGTTATCCTGTGTACCGACTATGTTTATTGCGCTGCAGAATCTGTTGGCGCTCTACAAATACCTGATAATAATAATAAAAAATAATAACCTTGATAGCATTGAAAATAGTGAGATGGGAAACTTTGCTTGGTTCTTTAAGAGAGTCTTTATGTAATGCACATGTTTGGAATAAGTGTAGGTGAAAAATACTGACCACATCTCTAGAACAACCTGGAATGCCCACTGCCAATGCCTCGAGGAACCATTCATTCAGTTGTAATAATTGTTTTTTCACATTGCAATCAGTTCTCATTTTATATGTGAGATATCATGTACTGGGCACCCCATGAAACTATAGATGCTAATGGCAGGAATGACCACTAACGAAATGCTAGACAATATAGGTGAGATGATGCTCAACAAGGCCCCTCAGATACTGTGAGAACATCTTCTTTCAACAAGTTCAAACTTTTATGTCAAAATATTTTTATTTCACTGGTATTTTCAGCCAGTCACATACTGTCATGATTGAAGGGTTTTTGGAGTGGAGTTTAGATGTGTTGTCTATTGATTATAGAGACAGGGAAGCTGCCTTTTCCTTGGAAGATCTTCATCTAGGCATGTTTGTATAGTGGAGCAAAAACTTTATTAAAAAACAACAAGCAGACAAAAATGAGACCAGTACAGTGGAAGACTTTGCTGTGCAGGTATTCCAGGCAGAATAAAATAGCTTGTAACATTGTGCAACAGGTAACAAGGATACTTGCAAAGCTATAGTATAGTTGACAAATGTAACAACACTTGAAGAGCTGTGGTATAGCTTACACAGATAACAGGATACTTGCAGAGCTTCACAATATGAGAACAGGTTGCAAGACATAGAAAGCAAGGGCAGGTTGCAAGCCACAGGAAACAAGGTTGCAAGCCACAGGAAACAAGGATGCAAGCCACAGGATACAATAACAGGTTGCAAGCCCCCAGAAACAAGGACAGGTTGCAAGCCCCCGGAAACAAGGGCAGGTTGCAAGCCATCGGAAACAAGGGCAGGTTGCAAGCCACCGGAAACAAGGTCAGGTTGCAAACCACAGGATACTATAACAGGTTGCAAGCCAACGAAAAGAAGAGCAAGTTGAAAGCCAAAATAAGAACAGAATGCAAGCCACAGGATACTATAACAGGTTGCAAGCCACAGGAAACAAGGACAGGTTGCAAGCCACCGGAAACAAGGACAGGTTGCAAGCGACAGGAAACAAGGACAGGTTGCAAGCCACCGGAAACAAGGATAGGTTGCAAGCCACAGGATACTCTAACAGGTTGCAAGCCACAGGAAACAAGGACAGGTTGCAAGCCACCGGAAACAAGGACAGGTTGCAAGCCACCGAAAAGAAGAGCAAGTTGAAAGCCAAAGGAAATAAGAACAGATTGCAAGCCACAGGATACTATAACAGGTTGCAAGCCGTGGTATAGCTTACACAGATAACAGGATACTTGCAGAGCTTCACAATACGAGAACAGGTTGCAAGACATAGAAAGCAAGGGCAGGTTGCAAGCCACAGGAAACAAGGATGCAAGCCACAGGATACAATAACAGGTTGCAAGCCCCCGGAAACAAGGGCAGGTTGCAAACCACAGGAAACAAGGACAGGTTGCAAGCCACCGAAAAGAAGAGCAAGTTGAAAGCCAAAGGAAATAAGAACATATTGCAAGCCACAGGATACTATAACAGGTTGCAAGCCACCGGAAACAAGGACAGGTTGCAAGCGACAGGATACAAGGACAGGTTGCAAGCGACAGGATACAAGGACAGGTTGCAAGCCACAGGAAACAAGGACACGTTGCAAGCCACCAGAAACAAGGGCCATTTGCAAGCCAAAGGAAACAAGAACAGGTTGCAGGCCACAGGATACTATAACAGGTTGCAAGTTACAGGAAACAAGGACAGGTTGAAAGCCACCATAAACAAGGACAGGTTGCTAGCCACAGGATACAAAGACAGTTTGCAAGTCACAGGTTACAAGGACGGGTTGCTAGCCACAGGTTACAAGGACGGGTTGCTAGCCACAGGAAATAAGGATAGGTTGCAAGCCACAGGATACAAGGACAGCTTGCAAGCCAAAGAATACAAGGATAGGTTATAGGCCTCAGGACACAAGAACAGGATGCAGGCTTAAGGACATCAGGACAGGTAACAGGACAGTGAAAACCTTAAAGGGATACTGAAGCTATATTTTTTCTTTCATGATTCCGATAGAGCATGCAGTTTTAAACAACTTTCTAATTGACTCCTATTATCAATTTTTCTTCATTCTCTTGCTATCTTTATTTGAAAAAGAAAGTCCAGAACCCTGGACAGCACTTGTTTATAGGTGGATGAATGTATCCACCAATCAACCAGAACAACCCAGGTTGTTCACCAAAAATGGGCCGGCATCTAAACTTACATTCTTGCTTTTCAAATAAAGATAACAAGAGAATGAAGAACATTTGCAAATAGGAGTAAATTAGAAAGTTGCTTTAAATTGCATGCTCTATCTGAATCACAAAAGAAAAAAATTGGGTTCAGTGTCCCTTTAATGCCAGAGAACCTGAATGGGGGAAGGGCCAGACAATTTATAGGTGAGCTGATAAGTACAGTACAAGCAACTGATAAATCCTCACATAATGGATGAGCCCTCTGGTTGCTGAGAAGTAGGCTGCTGCTGAAGATTTTAAAGGGATGGGTACCGTCCATGAACAGATGTGACACATAACGCCTATAAAACGTGCTTTTCCATCCCCCAGAGCTGGCATTGTAAGTTTCCATCCGCAGCCAACTCCTAACCATCCATCTATTGGCTGAAATCAGTGGCAAGACATGAAATGTCAGAAAACAAGGACATCTTTCAGAAATTTCTCTGGCAGTCAAGTATGATTTTGAGAAAACAAAATAAAACGTTGCATGGAATTCTACATATATTTGGAACGCTTCCTTCAAATAAGATCGGCTACTGCAAAGTATAAATTATTTTATGTCAGTACCTGCAAGACTTTTCCTAAACACATTACTTATTTGGAATTATTTTGCACACGTGCTGCTGCTAACATGAAACATATCTGACAGTTTGCAAAAAAATATTTTGTACATTTTTATAGCAAATTTGTTATCTCACATAGCAGTTTTTGCATCTTATAGAAAAAGTAACTGTTTCTTTTTTAGCTAAACCACTTTCCAAACACATTGAGGGCACTATGTACAAAGGAATCATTTTGTTTGCATAATGAGCATTGAATCAACCCGCCATTGCTTTTGCCTTGTGGAATATTGTAAATTTCAAGTTGCAAATTATTCTGCAAGACCAAAGGCTAATGGGGTGGATTCTAGTCTTTCAGATCATGTATATTGGCTGTTTTAAGGCTCCCAATATGTATTTTTCAACATCAGAGAATCACAAGGGAAACAATAACATAATTTCTGAATTTGAAAAAGCGCATATCAGATCTGAGTGGGTATAGCAGAATTCACTTATAGGATATATGGATATAACATTGGTGATCCACTTGACCACAAGTTATTGACTTAATATTGACAACAAAATGGATAACTCATTGAGTTCAATAGCCCTAATCACTTGATAAATGCTCAAAACACACAGATCAACAAATAACACATATGGGCCACCAATCTTTGCTTGCTCAGACCTGAAAACTAAGATGGCGTAGAACCCATGGCAACAACGACGGCTCTTTTTGATGAGGATAGATTTGGGCCACATGAAATGAGATTGATAACAATCAATATGTAAATATAAAAACATGAAATCTGTATATATATATATATATATATATATATATATATATATATATATATATATATATATATATATATATATATATATATATACAGGGAGTGCAGAATTATTAGGCAAATGAGTATTTTGACCACATCATCCTCTTTATGCATGTTGTCTTACTCCAAGCTGTATAGGCTCGAAAGCCTACTACCAATTAAGCATATTAGGTGATGTGCATCTCTGTAATGAGAAGGGGTGTGGTCTAATGACATCAACACCCTATATCAGGTGTGCATAATTATTAGGCAACTTCCTTTCCTTTGGCAAAATGGGTCAAAAGAAGGACTTGACAGGCTCAGAAAAGTAAAAAATAGTGAGATATCTTGCAGAGGGATGCAGCACTCTTAAAATTGCAAAGCTTCTGAAACGTGATCATCGAACAATCAAGCGTTTCATTCAAAATAGTCAACAGGGTCGCAAGAAGCGTGTGGAAAAACCAAGGCGCAAAATAACTGCCCATGAACTGAGAAAAGTCAAGCGTGCAGCTGCCAAGATGCCACTTGCCACCAGTTTGGCCATATTTCAGAGCTGCAACATCACTGGAGTGCCCAAAAGCACAAGGTGTGCAACACTCAGAGACATGGCCAAGGTAAGAAAGGCTGAAAGACGACCACCACTGAACAAGACACACAAGCTGAAACGTCAAGACTGGGCCAAGAAATATCTCAAGACTGATTTTTCTAAGGTTTTATGGACTGATGAAATGAGAGTGAGTCTTGATGGGCCAGATGGATGGGTCAGTGAGAAGTGGGGGATGCTTGGTTGGGTGTGTACGGAGTGTGTAATTTCATATGTAAAAATAATAATAAATCACAATTGCACCGCCAGCTTGATTGAACAAACAAAAGTTCATAAACTTGCTATGTCAGCGGGTCACCCCAATCTCCCCTGACTATAGCCAAATTCGAATGAAAATGACATGTGTATATGAATATGAAACTCTCCAATGCAGTCAAGTAATATCACTTTTGATTATATTGCAAAGAAACTCACCACAGTCCTGTTTAGGTTAATCTTTCTCTTGTATCCAAGTGGTGTTGTTGATATTCTTGTGATGCTGGTGAGTATCCAAGCTGGGAATTGCTAAACCTCCGCAATAGGGGAATTAAAAGGTGTTTGAACTCGCTGAGTGTGCTCACAATGGCCAAACAATTCAAGTCTCACAAACAAAAGACAGTTTGGAGCACCAAAAAACGAGTGAAAAACAAATTTTTTTTATTTATAACAATAGGGTTACATAACCCCAGGGTAAGAGTGTATAAACAATAAAACGAAAAAACAGAGAACAAAAAGGCTGACCGGTTTCGGCGTGTGCCTTAATCCTAGCCTGCTTAAAAGTGTTAGTAAAATTCACAGCTTAAAAACCCACCTCTGTGTTTCAATTGGGTGTGAAATTCACACCTTTCTAATGGTTGACCAATGTTCAACTTCCTAATTTATCAGACACCTGTGTTGCCTACTGACATCACTAATGTTATTAGGTGTGGCGAAGTCTGTGCAGCCCTCTTAAAGTTTTAACTGTAAACTTTCCTTTGCCGACACACAGACCGCACAAAAGTGCCCATCGTCACATCTAATTTACTGCTGAAACAAATTGTAGTTGTATTTAATTAGACTTATAGCTTATATAAGCAAAATTTGCATTTATCTTTTCCCATTTTTATATCAACATATCTCCGTGTATGTAATGCTGTCTAATATCTTACGTATCTTGACCGTTACAACATCTTAGAATAGAAAAAGTTGTGGGACCTGAGACTGCCTGGGTCTGATAATGCCCACTATCCCTTTGTGTACAAACTTTCATAGCAAAAAAGGGATTTGATTGCAGCTGTTCGAGGATGCGTGTGTATTTGTTTACATGAGTGACGTGTGAATCACACCTCTAGTTCCGCCCTATAGGCTTGCATGCCCCATCGCTTCCACAGCACTAATCCGCCTTCCACTTTAATAATATATGTGGAGGAGGTGTGTTAGCGGTACCCCTGGCCTTTTGTTAGATGGTTTCTCCAAAGTAACCTCACAAAGCGAAGAGCCCTCACTCAATAAATGTACGTTTAACCCTAATAGATGCGGCTGAATAGCTCTATCTGTATAGTGTGCGTCTGTTGCGCTAAAGGGGAGGGGAGGGGGTGGAAGCGGGGTTTGGGGGGGGGGGGGGTTTGTGCAATTAAGGTTGACGATAATATGAAATTTAAGCAGATATTTTCTATCCCTAAGAATACTGTAATGGATCTGCTCTGTGAACGGAACACTGTAAAGCTTTTGCTCACTGTTACCTTATTACAATCGTGTGGGCATTGTTCTACAACTAGTTAGATATCAAGTACTGAAATATATATTTTGATTGGGTTATCTTTTGTTGTGTGCATTTATAATTAATGTAGTTTATATTTATAAACTTTTTAAATTTTTAAGTGCTGGTTAGAAATTATTTGTGTAGTATGAAATTATAAGGGAATTACTACAGCTACCAAAAATTAATTAAATCGAATTCTGAGTTCAGGCCCTCTGGAGACCTGGTTCTCAACCTAAAAATCCAGAAGGCCTCCCTTTCTCCCAGTTTCCGTGTTCTATCCAGTCCTCTATTCTGTACAGGGACCTTCTCTATGATAGTCCACGAAAAGTACCTGGGATCTTTTTGGTGTATCACGGAAAAGTGATTGATCAGAGGCGTTGTTAATTCACCTGCTCTTATATCAGCCAGATGTTCCTTTATTCTAACTCGTGCCTCCCTGGTCGTTAGACCTACATATTGGAGGGCACAATGTGTGCATGATATTAGATATACCACGAAATTTGACCGGCAGTTTAGGCACAGTCTCTTCTGGAAAGTTTCACCTGTGACTAGAGACCTAAATGAATCCCCCACTACCACTCTTTCACATGCCTTGCAGGAAAGATAATTGCATCTAAATGTACCATTAAGTCTCAGCCAGGTTGAGCCACTGGTCTCTTCCTGCTTCAGTCTAGTGGGGGCTATTATGTTACCAATCGTACGATTCCTTTTGTAAGCGAATCGTATGCCTTCATTCACTGTATCTTTTAATGCATCATCAGCCGAGAGTAGTTGATAGTTACTTTTGATTATCTGGCATATCTGATGGTACTGTCGTGAATAATCAGTTATGAACAAAATTTTGTTACCCTCTTTTAGTTGTTCCCACTCTCTCCTAGCCTGCTTCCTGTTCCCATTGCTGTTTTTTGGCCTTCTTTTAGATTGTTCAAGTAACTTGGCCCTGTCCATTCTACTGACCAAATTTCTTTCCTTAGTAACTATCGACTTTTGGTAACCTCTTTCTAACAACCTAGTCGTAAGCTCATCCGCTTGTTCTTCGTATATACGCTGACTAGTACAATTTCTTCTTAAGCGGATAAACTGCCCTCTTGCTACCCCTTTAAAAACCTTCTTTGGATGGCAGCTGGTTGCATGTAGGAGTGAGTTACCTGAAATCGATTTTCGATAGGTTTCAGTCCTAATTTTCTGACCTGTCTGGCCCTTCAGTGTGATGTCTAAAAAGTTAACTGTGTGTTCCTGAACATCTGAAGTAAAACTGATCCCTGCCGTGTTTTGGTTGAGACCCTTAATAAACTCTTCCAGATCTTCTCTCGATCCCTTCCAGATGAACAACAGGTCGTCTATGAACCGTCTATACCACACTATCTCCTGTCTGAAGGGGTTTCGCTCCCCAAAGACATGGGAGAGCTCCCACCAACCCATAAATAGGTTGGCGTACGAGGGGGCAAACTTGGCCCCCATAGCCGTCCCCCGCCTCTGGAGAAAGAACTCCCCCTCAAACAGGAAATAGTTGTGGGTGAGAAGGAACCTAGTGACTCTTAAAACATATGCAATAAATGCCCGGTTCCCCGTGTACCATCTGGAGAGGAAGAATTCTAAAGCCTCAAGTCCCTTCTCATGGGGTATAGTGGAATAGAGAGACTTGACATCAACAGTTAACCAATAATAATTGCTTTGCCAAGTTACGTCAGTGAGTAAATTCAGGACATGTTTTGTGTCAGCTAAAAAGCTCCAAAGGGTGTTTACCATTGGCTGTAGAATGTCATCCAGCCATTCTGAAAGATGTTCAGTAAGTGAGCCGATTCCGCTGACAATTGGTCTCCCCTGGACATTATCAGTAGACTTGTGTACTTTCGGAAGGTGATTAAACACCGGTATAGCCGGATCCTGTACCAGTAGATACATTTTGGTTTCCTGATCAATAAAGCCCAGGTCTACCCCATCATCCACCAAGGAGACCAGTTGTCGCTGGAATGACCTAGTAGGATCCTGTTGTAGTGTTTCATAATCTGATTCTGTTCTCAGCTGCCTCCACGCTTCTTGGACAAATTTGGTTCTATCCTGAACCACAATGGCTCCGCCCTTATCAGCAGATCTTATCACCAAACCCTTGTTAATTTTCAAGCTATTTAGAGCTTCCTTCTGTCTGCGCGTTATGTTGGATTCCTGGCCCCTTTGTGTGGTATATTGCAGCTTGACCAGATCGCTTTCTACTCTCTTTTGGAATTTCTCCAAGAGGGGACCCCTACTTTGTAGGGGGTAAAATGAAGATTTGCTCTTTAATTTTGGAGTCCTTAGGCTCCTGGCCCCTTCCTCTTCTAACTCCCCTTGGAGAGATTCCAAGATTCTAACGTCACAGAGTTCTTGGAAATTCATACAAACCCCACTCTCTATCTCATTGTCTATGGACCGTGGACTCTCATCTGATTCGTGGTACTCCCTTGTTTCTGACTTGAAATGCTTCTTAAGGGTCATGTTACGTATCATTTTATTAACGTCCAAAAGGGTCTTAAATAGGTTAAAGTCCATGGTTGGTACAAAGGTTAAACCTAAGCTGAGTACCTCCAATTCCGATTTATTTAATACATGACTTGACAAATTGATAACATTTAGTCCCTGTAGTTTCCCCTCTTTCGTCCTCTTCTTTGGGGGTATCTTCTTTGTTCCCTCGGTTGTTGATAGTGTTCTAGAGTGTCTCTTCCCCCCCCCTTCTGATGTTCTTGGGGGTAACTGAAAAACCTGCTCGATCTGGGCTCTTTCCGTGTCCCCTGGGGGCCCTTGGCTTATTCTAGGTTGTATCTGTTCTTCCCTGTAGTGTGAAGTAGTTGGTACTGGGCCCTGCCCTTTGTTTTTCAGGATCGGGGGGAGCCGATTCGAACCCTCCTTCGGTCTTACCGTGGCTTCCGGTGCTGCTAAATCCTCTCCTGAGGAGGAGCCATCATCCCAGGATTCCCCCTCACTTTCTTGAAAATTCACTCGTCTGTCTCTATTGGCCCTTGATCTGTTGCCCCTTCTGCCCCTGTTATAAAAAGGGGTTTGTTTGTTTTGTTCCTTTCTTAGGGCAAAACGATCCCTTCTGTTCCAGACGTAGACTCTATTTAGATTGTAGTCTTGTAAGTCACGTAAATATTTCGTGCGTTTAGCCTCTAATAATACAGATTTGGCTTCTGCCAACACTTTTTGCAGAGTGGCATCAAATTTCAAGAAGCTTGGTTCCTCACTTCTCTTGTTAAGTTCGTCCTGTAATTCCTTAATTTTGGTGCCAAGATCCTCAATGGCCTTTACCTTAAATTCACAAATCAATTTCATTAACTTGTAAGAACACTGTGTTAAATGTTCATTCCATCTCTCAATAAAAGATTTGTCATCTGTGATGAAAGTAGGAAATTTATTCAATCTCAGGCCTCTAGGTACCAGGCCTAGCTCAAGATATTTATTCAGGGTGTTCACGTCCCATTTTAATTGATCTTCCTTTATTAGGTGAAACTTTCCAGAAGAGACTGTGCCTAAACTGCCGGTCAAATTTTGTGGTATATCTAATATCATGCACACATTGTGCCCTCCAATATGTAGGTCTAACGACCAGGGAGGCACGAGTTAGAATAAAGGAACATCTGGCTGATATAAGAGCAGGTGAATTAACAACGCCTCTGATCAATCACTTTTCCGTGATACACCAAAAAGATCCCAGGTACTTTTCGTGGACTATCATAGAGAAGGTCCCTGTACAGAATAGAGGACTGGATAGAACACGGAAACTGGGAGAAAGGGAGGCCTTCTGGATTTTTAGGTTGAGAACCAGGTCTCCAGAGGGCCTGAACTCAGAATTCGATTTAATTAATTTTTGGTAGCTGTAGTAATTCCCTTATAATTTCATACTACACAAATAATTTCTAACCAGCACTTAAAAATTTAAAAAGTTTATAAATATAAACTACATTAATTATAAATGCACACAACAAAAGATAACCCAATCAAAATATATATTTCAGTACTTGATATCTAACTAGTTGTAGAACAATGCCCACACGATTGTAATAAGGTAACAGTGAGCAAAAGCTTTACAGTGTTCCGTTCACAGAGCAGATCCATTACAGTATTCTTAGGGATAGAAAATATCTGCTTAAATTTCATATTATCGTCAACCTTAATTGCACAAACCCCCCCCCCCCCCCAAACCCCGCTTCCACCCCCTCCCCTCCCCTTTAGCGCAACAGACGCACACTATACAGATAGAGCTATTCAGCCGCATCTATTAGGGTTAAACGTACATTTATTGAGTGAGGGCTCTTCGCTTTGTGAGGTTACTTTGGAGAAACCATCTAACAAAAGGCCAGGGGTACCGCTAACACACCTCCTCCACATATATTATTAAAGTGGAAGGCGGATTAGTGCTGTGGAAGCGATGGGGCATGCAAGCCTATAGGGCGGAACTAGAGGTGTGATTCACACGTCACTCATGTAAACAAATACACACGCATCCTCGAACAGCTGCAATCAAATCCCTTTTTTGCTATGAAAGTTTGTACACAAAGGGATAGTGGGCATTATCAGACCCAGGCAGTCTCAGGTCCCACAACTTTTTCTATTCTAAGATGTTGTAACGGTCAAGATACGTAAGATATTAGACAGCATTACATACACGGAGATATGTTGATATAAAAATGGGAAAAGATAAATGCAAATTTTGCTTATATAAGCTATAAGTCTAATTAAATACAACTACAATTTGTTTCAGCAGTAAATTAGATGTGACGATGGGCACTTTTGTGCGGTCTGTGTGTCGGCAAAGGAAAGTTTACAGTTAAAACTTTAAGAGGGCTGCACAGACTTCGCCACACCTAATAACATTAGTGATGTCAGTAGGCAACACAGGTGTCTGATAAATTAGGAAGTTGAACATTGGTCAACCATTAGAAAGGTGTGAATTTCACACCCAATTGAAACACAGAGGTGGGTTTTTAAGCTGTGAATTTTACTAACACTTTTAAGCAGGCTAGGATTAAGGCACACGCCGAAACCGGTCAGCCTTTTTGTTCTCTGTTTTTTCGTTTTATTGTTTATACACTCTTACCCTGGGGTTATGTAACCCTATTGTTATAAATAAAAAAAATTTGTTTTTCACTCGTTTTTTGGTGCTCCAAACTGTCTTTTGTTTGTGAGACCAGATGGATGGGCCCATGGCTGGATTGGTAAAGGGCAGAGAGCTCCAGTCCGACTCAGACGCCAGCAAGGTGGAGGTGGAGTACTGGTTTGGGCTTGTATCATCAAAGATGAGCTTGTGGGGACTTTTCGGGTTGAGGATGGAGTCAAGCTCAACTCCCAGTCCTACTGCCAGTTTCTGGAAGACACCTTCTTCAAGCAGTGGTACAGGAAGAAGTCTGCATCCTTCAAGAAAAACATGATTTTCATGCAGGACAATGCTCCATCACACGCGTCCAAGTACTCCACAGCGTGGCTGGCAAGAAAGGGTATAAAAGAAGAAAATCTAATGACCTGGCCTCCTTGTTCACCTGATCTGAACCCCATTGAGAACCTGTGGTCCATCATCAAATGTGAGATTTACAAGGAGGGAAAACAGTACACCTCTCTGAACAGTGTCTGGGAGGCTGTGGTTGCTGCTGCACGCAATGTTGATGGTGAACAGATTAAAACACTGACAGAATCCATGGATGGCAGGCTTTTGAGTGTCCTTGCAAAGAAAGGTGGCTATATTGGTCACTGATTTGTTTTTGTTTTGTTTTTGAATGTCAGAAATGTATATTTGTGAATGTTGAGATGTTATATTGGTTTCACTGGTAAAAATAAATAATTGAAATGGGTATATATTTGTTTTTTGTTAAGTTGCCTAATAATTATGCACAGTAATAGTCACCTGCACACACAGATATCCCCCTAAAATAGCTATAACTAAAAACAAACTAAAAACTACTTCCAAAACTATTCAGCTTTGATATTAATGAGTTTTTTGGGTTCATTGAGAACATGGTTGTTGTTCAATAATAAAATTAATCCTCAAAAATACAACTTGCCTAATAATTCTGCACTCCCTGTATATATATAGGGGCCATGTTTCATGTTGGTCATTTTGTCAATATTTTGGATTTACTGTGGAGGCGATAGGGATGTGATTTAAGGTAGAAAGTTGCATGAATCTGCAATTTTAGATTTGTGCTGTTTTGTTTCAAATAGCTGTTTAAGTGTTTGCAGATTGACAAACTTGGAGTACGGCTATCAGCCGAAACATGTCAGCTGTTCAGCTACTCTCCACTTATTGTTTTGCACTGTCCTCTGTCCTGTGTGTATTTGGCGAATATGCACTGTTTTAATCAGCGTTGAATAAATGTATGGTGTTGTAGCTTTGTGCTCCCATATGTGTGCTTATTGAAATCTCTCAAAGGTGCTAATTATATGATTGAATTGTGTAGAAAAGGAAATGCAAAAATTGGCATCAACGTTTAGTGGTAAGATTAGAATCCCGGCTAGTGACTTATAGTTTCCAGTAATCGTATAAATCTAATAATAGATTACAGTGCACTTCATATAATATAATACTATTTCATACCTATATCTCTGCTTTTAGGGCTGTAGTGGCAGGGTCATCTAGGGGGGGGGAGTAGCCCCCCTTGCACAATTGGAGGCTCCCCAGCAGCCCTTACACTCTCCATCCCTTAGCAGTCCAGAGACAGGTCACCTTCTGTGACAGGTTGCGACATATTGAGGAGAAAATGGGAAATATGTTTTTGCTTAAAATCACTGATATTTTTGGCCTTTCTTCCACCAGCTGTGTGCCGGTACCCTTTGGGGATGACAGGAGGGCAGATCCCAGATGAAGATATTACTGCATCAAGTCAGTGGTCAGAATCCACAGCAGCCAAATATGGAAGGTAAGTCCCAATATGTGTTGCACTAATGATTTTATACTTTCACTTTATTACATATGTTTTTATGGTAGACTAGTGTCCGCCCAACATTGCTGAATGTCAACTGCTTGTGCAATGCCGATCCTATGAGATCGGAGGGATTGATGTCCGTAGCCTCAGAGGAGGTGTACGACTTAAGGAGCAGCGTTCTTAAGACCGCTGCTTCTTAACTCCCGGAAACAGGTACATTCAGGGCCATTTGGCCCTTAATAAATCGTCACCTTGGAATCAACCCTTTCTATGTATTACATTTAGGAATCTAGTATTCTAAGTATCTTATTCTCTTCTAGAATTAAAGTTCAGCATTGTATCTTCACATTGAAAGCACTTAAAACACTTATTACTTATACAAGACAATTCTCATTGCAGTCCCATACATGGGATAACATTCAACATGAAATTAGATATACACATCCCTTACCTATTTTCTTTGTGGAACCCAACAGAGACACCTTAGCATGTCTTTACCCAGAATCCTTTGCTCCATTGGGAGGATATGCAGATGTGCTATACAATAATCTATTGTGTGTCTCTATACTCTGTGCAGTTTATTTTTCCCCTCATCTTTTTATTCATCATATTTTTTCAGATGAGTTTAGTCCACTCAATGTTAGGAAAAATACTGATTTATTACCTACTGCAATTTCTTGAAAATCTGGAACTAGTAAAATAGTGGAAATGTACTGCCCTTAGTGCAATGGTTTTTATTCCCACATGAATACACATGTAACTATTGTAATTTTAATGTTATCTCTCTTTTGATCTGGCTATTATCAGTCTCATAGATATCTATCTAATAATATCCCTTATACGCTTACCTCTAGGCTGCAAAATCTATTGTACTTTATGAATTAAATTTTGATTACCCAAAACCTCTCTCTTCTTTAAGTTGTTTCTAATAATCCATTTTACTGGCTGAAGTCTATTAAACTGTTCACAAGTAGATCCATAGGGGCGGATTTAACAAAGGGCAAGCAAATCATGTCCGCCGCACATCGATTAATGCCGACAGTATACACTGCCGGCATTTATCATTGCACAAGCATTTCTGGTGAACTGCTTGTGCAATGCCGCCCCCTGCAGATTTGCGGCCAATCGGCCGCTAGCATGGGGTGTCAATTAATGCGATCGTATGCGATCTGGCGGATTGATGTCTGCGGCCTCAGAGGAGGCGTACAAGTTAAGGAGCAGTAGTCTTAAGACCGCTGCTTCTTAACTCCTGTTTCCGGCGAGCCTGAAGGCTCGTGCGGAAACATGTTAAATCGGCCCCTTAGACTTTATAGTGGCATTTGAAATAGCTGATTTAACCTGTAGTATCCCTACCTATACTGAAAGTTTCTATACCTAGGTATAGGCTATTGACAAACTATGTAAACACAGCAGCAGAAGAAATTACACTTACAGTGGGAGGTGGAAGATATAATGCTCTAAATTATTAATTTGTAATTGTTCTTTTTAAGTATTGTACAAATACAGAGATAAAAAGGGATGCATTTCAGTGAAAGGATAACGAGATCTGATCACACAGCAAGCTTAGCCTATTTTGATGGTCTGTGGTTTCAAAGAGCAAATTCAGCTAATTATTTTGCAAAAAGAAACATAAATGAGCAATTTCTCAAAAATGTTATATGCTGCAGCTGGTATAACAAGTCAACGGGGACACATTTTACAATGAAATGTCCTTTTAAAGCCATTCACGTTTTTAATAGTTAATTTTAAAAATGCTTTATAAGCCCAGTATTTTTCTACAGTTCATTAATTCATAAATAATATATTTTGATTGTCAACTTTGATTTTAAATGTGTCAACATTGGGGTTGATTTGAAATCATGTCAGTTTTGTTTATCAGCTGTTTTTCGGCTCCTTACGTGTCTTCTTGGACATCAGAAATCAAATGATAACATCATTTTCGTTTTGGAAAAACATTGGATTGGTTATTAGCAAATTCACTCATACGATAAATGGATAACATTTGTTTTGGTGATCACAGTCCACCCAACCAAAAGTTATCGACTAAATGCTGACAACAAAATGAAAACCTGCGAGCAGGGGGCGGCATTGCACAAGTAATTCACAAGAAATGCTTGTGCAATGTTAAATTACGACAGCGTATGCTGTCGGCATTTAGCGAGGTCGAGCGGACATGATTTGCTACTAAATCTAACCCAATGACTTTGGATATCACGACCACGTTAAGTACTTCGCTCAAGCTCTAACCCGACACCAGATTAAACCAACTGGTAGTTATGAATACTTTACATTCCAATGTTCTTCTCTTTATTATTAAATGTAAAATATATATCTATACCTATCTATCTAATTACGTTAATTGTATTACATATATATATAGTATATATTATACATGTGCATTCGTTTTCGGAAGAATCAAAGAAAATAACAATGCCATTTTTGTTAAATTTTTTCCTTTACAGAAAACTAAAATGGCCAAAAACGAAAAAAGTGAAAATAAATAAAAATAAAACGCTTTGTTTTGGTGGATGCTGTTTTTATTATGCAAGCAGGCATTATCCAAAGAATGCAAACCAGGAATGAGCAGCAGAATAGATTGCCAATTTCTCTCAGCCTGTCAGTGGAAGCCTGTGACGTTTTCTAGTCAACCAGCTTTCTTAGGGGGAGGGAGGGGAGCTCAGAGGCTCAGATCTGTGGAGGAACTGGAGGAGGCTATGGACAAACACATCTGGTGGTTTTGTCGCAATAGCATTATGCATAGCAATGCTGGTGGGCCCTGCTACTTTTTTTAAGTGGGTCAGTTGCATATAATGTGTGTGTAACACTGGCCATGACCCAAACAATCGAAACAGACTGCCAGCCACTGATGTTCTTGTGGCTTCTGTGGTAACTGGGGAAGGAAAGGTTCCGCAGCTGGGGGGTTTCTTAGACTAAGCCATATTTAGTTGTCATGACACTCAAGAGGAACATGGAAAATAAATGCTATTTGGTAGACATAGAACTCTGTAATTAAATCATAAAATAAAAATGTGAAGTGAGCAGTAGAGAACTTATCTATGGGGACATATATTCAAACTACATAGTGTAGTGTACTAGAACTGATCATGGGCCCTCAACAACTTTATTAACTAACTACAAACACAGAGATTATTTCACTGCATTTATTAAAAAGAAATGGTTGTTGCCAGCAGAAACTTTTCAAAAATAACATAAAAAGTAAAATCTATTAAAAAATTAACTGAAGTCAGCTTCAGAACAAACAGACTTAGTAAACAGCTGGTGGTAGTATAGTTTAATGGAAGGGGCTCTGCCCCCAAATAAAGCCCCACACATAACAAAATGGGAAGAAAGACTAGATATCTCTATCCCGACCTCAGTCTGGCAACACGCCCTCCTTCTCACCACAAAAGCCATTCACTGCATCAATCTATACGAGAACTACTTTAAAATCCTGACACATTGGTACTATGTCCCCGTTCGACTAGCCCAAATGTTCCCCAATACATCTCCAAGATACTGGAGAAATTGTGATCACATAGGAGATGTGACAGACATATGGTAGAACTGTCCAAAACTTAAACCCATATGGAACACCTGTTTCACAACACTAGCTAGAAGAGGGATACTACCTGCCAAATCTCCAGCTGCAGCTTTGCTACACATAGGTGCATGCACTTTACCCAAACATCATAGCTACTTTTGTGTTTACCTTTTCTCTCCCATAAAACTTTCCATAGCTAGATTATGGAAGACAGAAGCTCCCCCAACCTGGCCCTCCATAATTAACACCATGGCCTATATATACTCCATGGAAAGAAGTGTTTTTCACTCCATGGACAATTCTGACCTTTTTTAAATGATTTGGGCTGACTGGAAATCCTTATTTAACACTCAATGGCTTCCTAACACTGACCTCTAACGTAGTGAGGAATGCCTCTCCAAATCAGCTTTTTTCCCATAACATTGCTACCTCCCTCATAACGTTTGCCCACTACTCCAAGCTACCACCACCCATACCCATAAGCAATCCCTTATTCTCCTGAACCTCTTCAGCCCCCGCCCCCGCCCCCCCAACTTCCTAAACCT
Source organism: Bombina bombina (assembly GCF_027579735.1). Taxonomy (NCBI): domain Eukaryota; kingdom Metazoa; phylum Chordata; class Amphibia; order Anura; family Bombinatoridae; genus Bombina; species Bombina bombina. The sequence continues at coordinate 57,295,124 of NC_069508.1, forward strand.
AACTGTTGGATATACTATTTGTTATACTGATGAACAATACTATTGTATTACTGTATGTATCTGATGGATCTGTGAATCTCTATCACAATTTGATCCACATGGATGTGTATTTTAGATGTATCCTGTTACAACTATGTTTCCTAAAATTAAAAAAAAAAAACAACTGGTAGTACAAAAAAATAAAATAAAACATAGTGCAAAATCAGCAGCCACTTAGCTATGCAACAAAATGGTTAATTCATTAAAGTGACTATGTGAGAGTGAAAGTGTGTGTGCAGTGAGTAAAAATGGTTGTTGGTTGATGCCATACCATGGTGTTACTGACAATGGAAGAGTAAAACCACGTTGTGCTAATCCAACCCATGACAAATATTTGTGGTAATGGGATTGTTTGGACACAGTAAAATGGTTGACGCAATAACATGTTGTTACTGACAGTGCATGAATAACACCACATTGCGGTAATTCAACTGACAAGTATGTGTGGTATGGGAAATGAGTGTGTAATTATTTATGTATGTGACTGTGTACTGTGTTGTATTTGTTCTTTGTTTTAACCATTTGTAACCTAAATAGAAAGTAATTTTTAAAGGGACATGAAACTCCAAATGTTTCTTTCATGATTCAGATAGAACATACATTTTTAAACAACTTTTCAATTTATTTCTATTATCAACATTGCTACATTCTTTTGACATCCTTTGTTGAAGGAGCAGCAATTCACTTCTGGGAGCTAGCTGAACACACTGGTAATCCAATGACAAGAGGCATGTATGTGCAGCCACCAAACAGCAGCTAGCTCCCAGATCCTGCGCCTATCTAGATATGCTTTTCAACAAAGGATACCAAGCAAGCTAAGCAAATTAAATAAGATGGTAAATTAGAAAGTTGTTTAACATTACACACTGCTCTATCTGAATCATGGGTTTCATGTCCCTTTAACAACATGACCATCCCAGTGGAGAAGGCCATGAGAAATGCAACCAGAGCATATATTTGTAAGCAATGTTTCATTTTATTTCTATTATTAATTTTTGCTTTATTATCTTGGTATGCTTTGTTGAAGGTGCAGCAATGCACTACTGAATCATGAATGAAAAAAATTGTGTTCCATGTCACTTTAAGAATACACACTTTCAGTATAGTAAATACACTAGTAGTATAGTTCTAAAATACAAAAGATAGAGGGCGCCACATAGTGCAAATCAGGCAGGTAACCAAATGATACAAATATAGGTGAAAACCTACTCACGTTGTGGAAAGCACAATTGTGCAATATGGGCAGACCGGAACCAATGAGTCGTCCGGCAGACACCTAGGCACACTTGGAGATGAAGGTATCCTCGTCCTACCCAGAGGGAGTCCAGAGATATTCCTTATTGTCCCAGGGAATGTGAGACAGTGGTCAGTGATAGAAATCAACTCTCATTGAGGAAAAATGGCAAGAGGTAACAGCCAAAGGCGTAAGCAGCAGCGAGAGAATGGATAATAAAAATGTATTTAAAAAGTTAAAACAATGGCAACGCGTTTCTCTGTGTCACTGCACGGTTTCATCAGGCTTTATAAATGCATATGCGTTGGTTTATATATATATATATATATATATATGCATATATATTTGATCACTAAATACATTTAGTAATTAATATTGGCGCCTCTTATAGATACCTTCTTGGCCTAAATCTTTATTGTGTTTTGCCTGTTGTGTATCTCTATTTTACTTTAGTAGTATAGTTACTGTACCTTTAAGTAAACTTTTTAGTTTTACCTAAAATGCAGTGCACAATAATCAGATGTATAAATAATAGAATAAGTTTAAAGGAATAGGAAAGTTACAATTAAACTTTCAAGAATAAGATAGAGCATGTTATTTTAAAACACTCAAATGAGCGTTGTTCTCTTGGTATCTATTGTTGAAAATTAATATGCACATATTCTGCACTAGTGGGAGCTAGATGGATTTTGGTGCCTGCATACAATCTCTTGTGATTGGTTATTTGGCTAACTAGATGTGGTCAACTAGCTGTCAGTAGTGCAATGCTGTTCTTTCAGCAAAGGATAAGGGAATAAACCATATCTATACTATAATCAAAAGAATATTGGCTGTGCGTGCAGCCAAAATATTTCACCTGGATCTTCGTAGGATCAGCGCTGCACACTGAGGATTGAATGTAAGTTACCCATTTAAAAATGGGGTACCTTGCATTCCTATTGGCTGAAATGTTTTAGTCAGCCAAAAGGATGAGAGCTACTGAAATCTTGTTGGCTGATTTGAACAGCCAATAGGATTTCAGTAGCTCTAATCCTATTGTCTGATTTCAAAATTTCAAATTGAATGCAGTACCTTACATTAAATCTTTAGTGTATGACAGAAATCGGATGAAGAGGAGACTCCACGCCTCTGAGGATCGCCGCTGCTGAAGACTGCCGCTGAGGACCGCCGCTGAGAACCGCCGCTGAGAACCGCAGCTGAGGACCGCTGCTCCAGATCCACGCATGAGGAAAGACTGCTCCGCCCTGCCTGTGCTCCGGATGAAGATAGAAGATGATTGAGCCACCTGGAAGACCTTCACCGCCAGACTTCAGGAACAGTGAGTACCTATCTTAGGCTTCTTTTTATTTTTTTGGGTGGCTTTTATTTTTAGATTAGGGGCTGTAAAAGAGCTGATTGCCCTTTTAAGGGGGCAGTAAAGGAGCTGAATGCCCTTTTAAGGGAAATGCCCATACAAAAGCCCCTTTAGGGGCAATGGGTAGCTTAGGTTTTTTAGACTTAGTTTTTTTTTGGGGGGGGGGGGCTGTTGGTTGGGTGGGGGGGTTTACTTTTAAGGGGTACTTTGTAATTTTTGTATGTAAAAGAGCTGATTTCTTTAGGACAATGCCCTATAAAGGGACCTTTAAAGGGCTATTGGTAGTTTATTGATAGATTAGGGGGTGTTTTTATTTTGGGGGGATTTTTTATTTTTATAGGGGTATTATTTTAGGTTTAATTTTTTTTATTTTGGATAGCGTTGTTTATTTTTTTCTGTAATTTTACATTTTTTATTTTTTGTAATATTAGCTTTGGGGTTTGTAGTTTTTTTAAAAATAGACTGCCGTCTAGGAAGGCTTATCGCCTAGTTTGATAATAAAAGTAAATTTGAAAGTTGTTATTCTGTTTTCATTTACTGATTTGCAAGATGACTGCCTTATAATGTAAAGTTAAACATGCAATCCAACTTACAGTTTAGTAGAATCCAGCAGAGTAGCTTAACTCAGACAAATTCCACAGCAGAGATTTATGAATCCTTCAAGCTTTATTGTTGCAAACAAGAATTCTGAGGTTCCAGAAGTGGTAATTGCCAGGTAAAAAGAATTTGCCTCTACAAAGCTATTAGCAGAGTTCTAGCAAACTTACACATTGAAAGTGAAACTAATTTACACACACAAGTGAAACAAAATGGAGGCAGGAAGTGACCTCAAAAAGGTCAGAGGTAGAACAGAGAATATACATTAAATTGAATACAATAATAAAACATAACACTAGAGGGAGCACAAGAACTAAAATAGCATTTAAAGATGTACATATGAATATATGGACAGAACACTCCTCGTCTGGTATCTGTAGATACCACCATATAAATCAAACAATAAACAATAAACATAAAAATGTTGATTGAAGTCTCTTTGTCCATGAGACCTGCAAGACAAAGAATGAGAGAAAAATATACAAAATGCAATTGCAAACATAAGTCCATGTTGTTTTAACATGATAATTCTTGAAGAGAAGCAGGGCTGGCACTGTCCCCTGTAGTCATCTCTCTATTGTAATCCTTACAAATTGTCAACCAGTGTCTATGTTTATAATCACAGTCCATGTGAAATAGAAGAAGTACAACTTCTGTAATCCAAGACCAGGTACACTGGTAAGAAGTGTAGTAGCTTGAAGATGGTTCTCTTTATCAGGTCCCACAAACTGAAATGTAGTACTGGTTGATGTTGTATCTGTAGCGTTTAACAAGAATGCGGGTCCTGTCAACCATGTCAATTTCATGAATTGTGCTGAAGTTAATGACCTGGTTGCAAGATCTGCAGTTTTTTGGTTAGTAGGTACATAATACCATTGCTCTGGTTTTGTAGATCTCCTGATGTGTTCTACTCGGTTGCTGATAAATCCTTCATGTGGTTTTTCTTCAATGTCAGTCACTTTTAGGTAGGCCACAGCTGCATTAGCTTCTGTAGATGCATCTGAGAAGATGTAGATCTCTGTAGCTGTTGATAGAGATGTAAAAGCATAACACCGTGGAATACAGAGCTTTTCAAGAGCCTTCAAAGAATCCTTCCACTTTTCCCAGATCTGACATTTCTCTGTAGGTAGTAAAGTATCCCAGAGCTTTGACTCTGATGAAAGCTGTCTAAGCAGAGACTTTCCTTGTATAGTCACTGGAGCTACAAACCCCAGTGGGTCATAAAGACTGTTAATAATTGATAAAACACCACGTCTAGTGTATGGCCTTTCATCAGTAGAAACTTTGAAAACAAATTCATCAGTTGATATGTTCCAATGTAGACCAAGACTTCGTTGTACAGGTGGTGTATCTGTACCTAGATCTAAGTCTTTGAGGTCCGTTGCATGGTCTGCTGGAGGAAAGGCTTTCAACACCTTGCTGCTGTTTGAGACTATTTTATGAAGCCTTAGGTTTGCTACAGATAGCATCTTTTGTGTTCTTTTTAGCAGATCAATGGCTTCTTCATCTGTCGGTACAGACTTGATTCCATCATCCACATAGAAGTCTCTTTCTACATATTGTCTGGCATCTGTTCCATATTCCATTTCACCTTCTTGAGCTGTTCTTCTTAGTCCATATATTGCCACTGCAGGTGATGGACTGTTGCCGAAGACATGCACTCTCATGCGATAATCTATTATCTCAGCACTAGTATCATTGTTGTGATGCCACAAAAACCTGAGGTAATTCCTATTGTCTTCTCTAACAATGAAACAATAGAACATCTGTTGTATGTCAGCCATGAATGCTACAGGTTCTTTCCTGAACCTGATCAATACTCCTAAGAGACTGTTAGTAAGGTTAGGTCCAGTAAGAAGAACACTATTGAGTGACATGCCTTCATACTGTGCACTTGAATCAAACACAACCCTTATTTGACCTGGTTTGCGTGGATGATAGACGCCAAATGAAGGAAGATACCAACATTCTTCACCTTCTTTTAGTGGAGGAGCTGGCTCTGCATGCTTATTTTCAAATATCTTCTGCATAAATGATACAAAGTGTTCTTTTATCTTCGGATCTTTCTTTAGAGTACGTTGTAAGGAAGAAAGTCTAGAAAGTGCTTGAACTCTGTTGTTGGGTAACCTTTGTCTTGGATTACGAAATGGCAGAGGGGCTACATAACTGTTTGAGTCATCCTTGTAAAACTTTTTGTCCATTAACTTGAGAAATTCTTTATCTTCGATAGAAGGAGCTAGTTTATTGTCATGCTGTGTTGTGTGGAACACTGTACTTCCAATGTTGTCATCATCTGGTAAGGGAGTAACTATATCATCTTGACTGGCATAGTATGAATGTTCATAGATTCCAGGTTTCTCCTTTACATGGTAGTGATTTGGGCATGGCTCAAAGTAAGATGGACGTCCATTAATTAACACATTAGTTTTCAAGGAGTTAGTAATATCTGTTCTGTAGATCTTTCCTATACAGGCATCTCCAACTATTACCCAGCCAAGGTCAAGTCTCTGAGCGTATGGAGAATTATGAGGTCCATTACATTGCTGGCGTACCTTGTGTATTCTTAGAATGTCTCTACCAAGTAAAAGCAATATCTGGGCATTCTTCTCTAGAGCTGGTATGCAACTAGCTATGTGTTTCATGTGAGGATGGTAATGTGCTATTTCTGGCGTAGGAATCTCATCCCTGTTATCTGGAATTTGATTGCATTCAATAAGTGTAGGTAAAGGCAACTGTATACCATCTGTAATAGAAGCTATTATGAAATCACTAGCTCTTCTTCCTTTTGTTTCAAACTGACCTGCACATGTACCAAGGGTGTAAGATGAAGGATTACCATTTACGTTGAATATGTTGAAGAATTCAGTTCTAGCCAGTGATCGATTGCTTTGATCATCCAGAATTGCATACATTCTTACTGATTTATCAGGCTCTCCCTTAGGATACACTTTAACAAGACATATTTTAGAGCAGGACCTTCCACTAAGTCCTTCACCGCATATTTCAGTACATTTTGAAGCAACAGATGTTTTGTTTGTTGTCTCTTCTGCTTTCTCCCCGCCATGCTTTTCAGCAGGGGCAATACTTTCAAGTGGAAGGGAACTTGAAGACTCTGGGTGGAGAGCAAACACATGTCTGTCACTATTGCATTCTGAACATCTAATATTGGCTTTACAGTTTCTAGAAAGATGATCTGTTGAAGCACAGCACCTGAAGCATAGTCCATAATTTTTAAGAAGCTCTATGCGTTCTTGCAAAGGTTTTTCTCTAAAGCTACGACATTTCTTAAGTGGGTGAGGCTTCTTGTGCAATGGGCATTCTTGAATTAAATTCTTTAATTTCTCACTTTGCATTTCCTGTCTGGAAGGTGCTACATCTGTCTTTTGGACAAATACTGATTTCTTTGAGTTCTTGAATCTTGAAGTTTCTTTCTCATGTTCTGGAGAAGTCACCGCCCACTGATTTAATTCGGTTAAAGAGAAACTTGGATCATTTCTTGTTTTTGCTATGTCTTGGATGAACTTACTGAAAAAGGAAAAGGGAGGGAATGATACATTATTCTCTTGCTTGTATCTTGATCCTTGTGTTGCCCATTTATCTTGAAGAGCATGAGGTAACTTCGCCACAATTGGATTTACACCTTGTGCAGTATCAAGATAACACAGTCCTGATAGACATGGATCTGCTTTAGCTGCTTCTAGTTCCAGCAGAAGATCACTTAACTCTTGTAGCTTGCGATTGTCCCTAACTGTGACTTTTGGAAATGTTTGTATTTTCTTTAAAAGGGCATTTTCAATTACTTCTGGACTACCATAAGTCGTATCCAAACGTTCCCATATCATTTTTAAACCTGCAACTGGGTTGTCTACATGGACAGCTCTGAGCCTCTTGACACGTTCTGCTGATTCAGCACCTAACCACTTTACCAGCAGATCAAGCTCTTCTCTAGCAGATATACCTAAATCTTCAACAGCAGTCTTGAATGTAGACTTCCAAGACCTGTAGTTCTCTGGCAGATCATCAAATTTTGTAAGACTTGTATTAGTAAGCTCACGTCGAATCATATACCTTGCAAACTCAGACATCTCTAACCTTTCAGTCTTTGTTACTGGAGGTGCCTGAAGATCACTTGGGTAATAGGAATTGAATGCTGAGGGATAGTATGGGTTCGCTGATACATTTAATCCAGCTGAAGCCTTTTCTTTCACTGATCTTAATGGAGGTGACTGTGATGGACCCCATACTTGTTTGTTTACAAGAGGTTGTGTGATTTGTGCATTGACACCTGAGCTGCTTATCCGCTGAATTGCATCTGTTCTGGCTGGAGCAATTGGATCGCTATTGAGATGTAAATCATTTGTGGTAGGGTGCACATCATTCCAACCTCTGTCTTTATGAGCATTGCCTCCTTCTTCCTCTTCAAAGGAGTTGTAGTGTTTTCCACTCTGGTTAAGAACATAATCACATGTTCTCTTCTCTGGGTAGTCTGATCCCACCAGACTGACAGAATATTCTAGGAGCTCTTCTGTATTGGCTGCCTCAAGTACCTTTAATCTTGCCATGGCAACAGCTACTTCTTTTTCATTTTGCAGTATTTCTAAATCTGTTTCTTTTTTTGCTGCTTCTAATTCTTTTTCCTTCTCCTGTTTTGCTGCCTCCATTTTCAGTGTTGCTTCTTTTTTGCTAAAAGAGGCGCGCACCATTGCAGCTTCTGCTTCTGCACGTGCTTTGATAATGGCGGAGCTTATAGATGAAGAGGAAGTACTTCTAGATTTAGCAGAGCGAATTGTTGAGGCAGCACGCTGTGATCTGGTTTCTAGCAAGTCTGCAATCCTGCTTTCAACTGTTGCTAATGTGCTTTGCACTAGTTTCTTGCGCTGTAGATTAGATTCATTAAACTGGGTTTGAATTTGCACAGTTTCCTCAACATTAGTTTTTGATAGCAGATTAAAATATTTGCGTGACAACCTTTCATAATTTTCATAACAAGCATTAAGTCTGTCAGAAATCTTGTTTAACTGTTCTTTATCATTAATAGTTTCATTTGCTAAAGATACACATTTTCTAAGCTTCTCCCACATTTCATCCAATGCATCCACTAATTCATCTTTCTCAGCTTGATAACTTTGTATGACTTTCTCAGTGGGTTTTATTGTACGCTGTGGCCTAATGCTCTGCTCTTTCTCCTGTGACAGTGTATCTTGTATTGCAAGTTCTTTTTCAGACATTTTAAGTAACTAGATTAGAGCTATTTTAACTGCAGTCATAAATTTCTCTGAGGAATCTGACAGTTTATACAAAGTTCAGTGTACACTTCTCTGTTGCAGATATCTTGTGTGAGACAGTGCAGATGTTTAATGAAATCTTCCTTGTTAAATGCAGAAACATTTACTGAGCTGTGTGCAGCAAGCAATGCAGCTTCTCATTTATATTATATAAAGTCCTTAGTTACACACTGAGCTGTGTACAGTTTACCAAACATGAGTCTTTCTATTGAAGATTAATAACTCTGCAGGTATTCTTTTTACTATTCTGTTTTCATTTACTGATTTGCAAGATGACTGCCTTATAATGTAAAGTTAAACATGCAATCCAACTTACAGTTTAGTAGAATCCAGCAGAGTAGCTTAACTCAGACAAATTCCACAGCAGAGATTTATGAATCCTTCAAGCTTTATTGTTGCAAACAAGAATTCTGAGGTTCCAGAAGTGGTAATTGCCAGGTAAAAAGAATTTGCCTCTACAAAGCTATTAGCAGAGTTCTAGCAAACTTACACATTGAAAGTGAAACTAATTTACACACACAAGTGAAACAAAATGGAGGCAGGAAGTGACCTCAAAAAGGTCAGAGGTAGAACAGAGAATATACATTAAATTGAATACAATAATAAAACATAACACTAGAGGGAGCACAAGAACTAAAATAGCATTTAAAGATGTACATATGAATATATGGACAGAACAGTTGTTTAAAATTGAATGTTCTATCCGAATTATAAAGGAAATTATTGGGGTTTCCTGTCTTCTTAAGAAAAACATAGAATGACAAAATTAAAGCTAATAGAGCTGATTAAAGCCTTAAAAAAAATGGCAAGAATCTGTAATGTAGCTCAAAACTAATATTTTAAATCAAAACGAAAATGTCAAACTAAATTCATTTGAAAGGATTTTAACCATGAACATAAATGAACTAAAACGAAAAAATTTACCAAGAATAACATTTCAGCCAAAATAAAAAAATTACTGTGTACATCCCTAATACAATGATTATATAATTCAGCAAAAATATAACAAGCAAGAGAATAATCTATGTATGTTTAAACAGGCTGAAACTAAAGTTATACTTAGTTTAGGGCAAACAATATCTCAATAGAAGATGCCCCCATTTTACTATAGTTCGAGAACCAAATGTACAACTCAGAGAATACTGTAGGTATGTTTACTAGGACATTATGAGCTGAACTGCTCTACACTGTCTTTGAGAAAGCGCCATCAGGGCGTGAATCGCTTCAGATGACGTAGGCTGTGTCCTCTCGCCTACACTCCTCCGTTTGTGTCCTCTATGAAATTGTAAGTTTTATGTTTTACGATTTACAAATAAAAGTTGGACTTTTTAACCCACATTGATGCTTCGGTGATATTGTTGCCTTTAAAACTGAACCATATTCCTGTCTGGAATACCTACATTGTACTTTATATAATATATATATATATATATATATATATATATATATATATATTTAAAAAAAACATTTTATTCTAAGTTAAGACTTTATAAAACTGACCCATATTCCTGTCTGGAATACCTACATTGTACTTATATATATATATATATATATATATATATATATATATATATATATATATATATATATATATAAAAACATTTTATTCTAAGTTAAGAAGATCAGAATGTGAAATATTCCTAACGCACCTTCGGCTTTAGCTCAGTTGATAAAGAGCAGTTTCGGGTTAGCGCATGAATGATAAATAAAAAGAATTTATTTCCTGTGCCCTATATAAGTTTATGGGGAGATGGAGTTAGCACGGTTGTGATATCTGAAATCCTGAAGTCAGCACGGCTGAGTCTTTCACTCTCGCGCTAACTTTTTACTTTCAAGTTGTAGTACCAGCGCTAAACCGACAGCATTCATTTTTCACCTTTTGCACGGTTAGCGCTCATGAGTGACAAACCATTATCGCGCCATTTGTAATCTGAGCCCAAGTCTTTTAGGAAATCCTTGATAACGTCTATAAGACTGCACATTGTGTGTGTGTTGAATAAGTAGATCCCTGATTATCCTTCATATAATGAAAGCAATTAAGTTTTATGGATTTGTAATTAAAATTGCTATAGAGGGGGATATTTATCAAAGGTCTAGCGGACCTGATCCGACAGTGCGGATCAGGTCCGCCAGACCTCGCTGAATGCGGAGAGCAATATGCTCTCCGTATTCAGCACTGCACCAGCAACTCTTGTGAGCTGCTGGTGCAACGCCGCCCCCTGCAGATTCACGGTCAATAGGCCGCCAGCAGGGAGGCGTACTCGATCGGGTTGATTTTCGGCGATGTCTGTTCGCCTGCTCAGAGCAGGCGGACAGGGTTATGGAGCAGAGGTCTTTAGGCTCGCCAGAAACACAGGCCCTCAATCTCCATCCAGAGCTTGATAAATGGGCCCCATAGTGCAGGGCTCGACAAACCCAGGAGCCAGGTAGCCACTGGCTCCTAGAATTTTACCCCTGGCTCCTAACTTTTTGGGTTATCCTTCATATCTCTATATACAACTGCCACTGTCTGGCTCCTAAATCTTTTTACTGGCTCCTAATTTTTAAACAGATTTGTCGAGCACTGTCATAGTGAACATTAGTGTATTATCTGTTCACTGTACTTTCTAGAGGGTTATTCCCTTGCTTGATTACCATAAGCTTAAATTAAAAAAATGTTCATGATTCAGATAGAGAATACAATTTTAAACAAGTTTCCAATTTACTTTTATTATCAAATTTGCTTCATTCTCTTTGTATCCCCTTGCTGAAGATACAATAATGCACTACTGGAATCTAGTTGAACGAATTGGGCAAGCCAATAACATGAGGCATATATATGCAGCCACCAATCAGCAGCTTCTGAGCCTATATAGGTATCCTTTTCAACAATGAATATCAAGAGAACAACACAAATTAGATACTAAAAGTAAATTGGAAAGTTATTTAAAATCGCATGCTGTATCTGAAACATGAAAGAAAAAAATGTGGATTTCATGTCCCTTTAATTCATATTTAGCAATTATTTTGTTTTCAGATTAATTCCTTAGCAGCCGTTACTTCACACAGACTAAGCAATAATACATGTGGTCAAATTGACTCATGCTTTCCAAATTGTACAGTGATTTTAAACAGCTATGAAGACGTCAGGAATATTTTTATTATTATACTATATTTATGAAGCGCCAACATATTCTGCAGCGCTGTCCATGGATACAATTAATTTCAATAAAACAATAATATAAAACTTGTAAGAGACTGGACAAAATATACAAACATATACAGGAGGAAATGAGGGCCCTATTTCCGTGGGAGTTTACTATCTAGAAGGGTAAGCGGTTGAGAAACAGGAGGTGAGGACTGCAAGATTGAGAGAAATGTTAATGCAGAATTAGATGAGGGAAATGTTAGGTAAATGAAATTAATTTATTATTGAGTTGGGTGGTAGGCTTCTCTGAACAGAAACGTCTTCAAAAAGTCTTCAGGAAGCATTTAAAGGAAGTAAGATTATTATAGGTTAACTATGTAAAAGTGTTTTGGAGTAATAACGTAAACATGCCATGACTGTTCATTTGCTTGTGCTCACACTGAAATCCTTGACTGCAGTGGAAACATTGGCATAGCTAGCCTAGTAGTGCATGGTAAAGTGATTGTAAGTTATACATATCATAAATGTATTATTGCATTGTACAAAGCAGGGACATGAAACTCACTTAAAGGACCACTGAATGCAGTAGAATTACATAAATATCAAGTGCATAGTAAAAAGACAATGCAATAACACTTACTCTGAATTTCAAATAAGGAGTAGATGTTTTTTCAGACAATTTTATTTTTCTCCCATTTTCTGGCCCCCTGCATCATGTGACAGACATCAGCCAATCACAGACTAGTATATGTAAATTACCCTGTGAGCTTGTGCATATGCTCAGTAGTATCTTGTTCCACAGAAAGTGTGTATATAAAAAGATTGTGTATAATTTGATAATGGAAGTAAATTTGGAAGTGTCTTAAAACTGCTTGTTCTAGCTGAATCATGAAAGTTTATTTTGACTTGAGTGCCCCTTTAACTTTTTATTTTTATGATATTCATTATTAAAAATATATTTTTTTATTGTGACCTCTTTCCGTTCATCCTCTGCTCCTTTGTCTTCTATTTCTGTAGTGTAGTGACGTAAAGAGTGGTCCCACCCGCTCCATACGTAGACAGAAAAGGGCGCTACCAGCAGTGGCACTAATAAGCATGTGCATAGTCTCGTTAGCCGGTCCAATTTAAATAATGAATCACAAGACTGTTTGTTTACTTGTAGAGCAGAGAGCTGCAGAGACAGAGTTTTGAGAAAGAGAGACATATGTAACATATGTGTAGATTTTTTTTAAGGGACATGAAACCAAAAAAAAATTTTATTTCATGATCAAGATAGTGATTACAATTTAAAACAGTATCTAATTAACTTCTATTGTCAAATTTGCTTTGTTTTCATGTTATTATTTGTTTAAGAGATATCTAATTAGGTAGTGTGTGCATGTCTGGTGGACAACATGACAGGAAATAGTGCTGCCATCTAGTGCTCTTGCTAATGTATAACATTGTTATAAAACTGCTGCCATCTAGTGTTCTTGCTAATGTATAACATTGTTATAAAACTGCTGCCATCTAGTGCTCTTGCTAATGTATAACATTGTTATAAAACTGCTGCCATCTAGTGCTCTTGCTAATGTATAACATTGTTATAAAACTGCTGCCATCTAGTGCTCTTGCTAATGTATAACATTGTTATAAAACTGCTGCCATCTAGTGTTCTTGCTAATCTATAACATTGTTATAAAACTGCTGCCATCTAGTGCTCTTGCTAATGTATAACATTGTTATAAAACTGCTGCCATCTAGTGCTCTTGCTAATGTATAACATTGCTGCAAAACTGCTGCCATCTAGTGCTCTTGCTAATGTATAACATTGTTATAAAACTGCTGCCATCTAGTGCTCTTGCTAATGTATAACATTGTTATAAAACTGCTGCCCTCTAGTGCTCTTGCTAATGTATAACATTGTTATAAAACTGCTGCCATCTAGTGCTCTTGCTAATGTATAACATTGTTATAAAACTGCTGCCATCTAGTGCTCTTGCTAATGTATAACATTGTTATAAAACTGCTGCCATCTAGTGCTCTTGCTAATGTATAACATTGTTATAAAACTGCTGCCCTCTAGTGCTCTTGCTAATGTATAACATTGTTATAAAACTGCTGCCATCTAGTGCTCTTGCTAATGTATAACATTGTTATAAAACTGCTGCCATCTAGTGCTCTTGCTAATGTATAACATTGTTATAAAACTGCTGCCCTCTAGTGCTCTTGCTAATGTATAACATTGTTATAAAACTGCTGCCATCTAGTGCTCTTGCTAATGTATAACATTGTTATAAAACTGCTGCCCTCTAGTGCTCTTGCTAATGTATAACATTGTTATAAAACTGCTGCCATCTAGTGCTCTTGCTAATGTATAACATTGTTATAAAACTGCTGCCATCTAGTGCTCTTGCTAATGTATAACATTGTTATAAAACTGCTGCCATCTAGTGCTCTTGCTAATGTATAACATTGCTGCAAAACTGCTGCCATATAGTGCTGTAGACACTTGCATGCGCCTGAGCTTACATGCCTGCTGTTCAACAAAGAATAACAAGAAATCAAAGAAAATTTGATAACAGAAGTACGTTGGAAAGTTGTTTAAAATTGTATATTCTATCTGAATAATGAAAGAAAGATTTTTTGTTTTATATTCATTTAATTCAGTTCACTTTAAATCATCCTGCATATCCTATAATATAGACAACACCAGCCCGCCCCCTTAATCCTCAATAGATAACTTTATTTAAGTTGATTTTCTAATATAAAAAAAACAAGCACATACAATTTTCATAAAAGCACAATGCACTTACTTCAATTAAAGTATCTGTGACGCAGAAGATTTCCTATTACTTTCACGTGTAAACAGTAATTCAGAGACGGAATCACTGTTTACCGCTACGTAACAGGGAACCCCTTTTGGCCAATTCCCGCACATAGGTATCATCAAACTGGAACGCACGTACGGGCCACTGTTTAGAAAGATTTCGGCACCAAGTTTCATGATAGCTAAGGAGTTTACTGGATGATCAGTAAAATCATCACTGAAGGAAAACAAAATGAGTATCGAGGGGAGCCGATGTCATGATATATAAAAAAATATACCAGAATAATTTACATATGTAAATACAAGATAGGTAAAAAAATATATATATATATATATATGTTAAAAATGGCAAATATTTAATATTTGATGAGCACTTTAAGGGTATGAAGGTTGTAAGTTTTACATATATAATTAATTGAACAGACATTCTAAAGCAGTAATAGAATGTACAGTTTTTTAGAGAATGTTATTATTGCATGAATGTTTGTTGGTAATTCTGGCATAGATCATATGAGGCTCAACTGGTGCTACCAATAGCAGGTCACATGCCTTTATACTTGCGATATTAGAAGGAGATGATTGGCTGTGTAGTGATAACTTGCAAACTTGAGCTGTAAGAGGAAGATGATTGGCTGTGTAGTGATGATTTGATGATTTGGTAGCAGTAGCCCATACTTTCTATTAAAGTTTCAAAAACAATGTAGCAGCAGTATCTTATAGCTGTTTCCATGATGCCTATAAGACTGTTGTTGCCACTGTATTCGACTGTGTGATTGTGTTAGGTGTTGTATGAACATGGAAGTTGTACAAGGCCGATGAATAAAACTTTAAAATTATATTTAAATACAATTATTTTAAAAACAAAAACCAATAAAAACATAAAATACTCTAGATACATAACATATGCAGTACAATATAAATAAATGAATGCAAGAGAGTCTATTAATATAGCCCTAATTATTCCTATTTGTAATAATCCCCCTTCTCTAAATGTCTGTAAAACCTGTGCCAAAAAAGCTAATATGAAGTTCTCATTTGTAGGCTGGATTCAGAAGGAGGGGATGGTGCATGGTGTCCAGAAATTCCAGTAGACCCAGAAGAACTAACAGAGTTCCTACAAATTGACCTACGTGTTCTACACTTCATAACATTGGTAGGCACCCAAGGTCGTCATGCTGGAGGGCACGGCAACGAATTTGCCCAGATGTTTAAAATCAATTACAGTCGAGATGGTACTCGTTGGATCTCCTGGAAAAATCGACATGGGGGACAGGTAGGCCAGTAACATTTAATTGGTGATGAAACATAAAGTATACTGTCTCTTTTTATATTACAATCTTATTGTGTTAATAAGATTGTAATATAAAAAGGGACAGTATACTCCTGATTTTGTATTGTTTAAAAATATATATAATCCCTTTATTACCCATTCCCCAGTTTTGCATAATTAACACAGTTATATTAATATAATTTTTACCTCTGTGATGACCTTTTATCTAAGCCTCTGCATATTTCAGTTCTTTTGACAGACTTGCATTTTAGCCAATCAGTGTTGACTCATAAATAACTCCACTGGAGTGAACACAATGATATCTATATGGCACACATGAACTAACTCTCTCTAGCTATGGAAAACTGTCAAATGCAAGAGATAAGAGGCGGCCTTAGAGGGCTTATAAATTAACATATGAGCCTACCTACTGTAGGTTTAGCTTTCAACAAAGAATAGCAAAAGAACAAAGCAATTTTGATGATAAAAGTTAATTGGAAAGTTGTTTTAAATTGCATGTCCTATCTGAATCATGAAAGTTTAATTTTGAATAGACTGTCCCTTTAACACTGTTATGGAATATAACAGTTGACTACACACTGTGTCCCTAATTGACCTCAGCAAAGAAAATAAACTTAGGTTACAACATTGTGACGGCCATTGCTCTATGGACACTAAAACTTTACACTTATATATTAAATATTTAAACAAGATATAATTTAAAATAAAATACATCTGCATATTATTTTTAGCCTGTTTTGCTTTGAGTACACCAACTTTATCTAGCATTTATTGTGTGATAATGTCTTCTTAAGGTCTGTAACAAATTTCCCTTTATTTTCTTTAACGGGTGCATATTTTAAGTATGCATAGCCTCTTCCTACAGAATTTTGATTTAAGATAATTTTAACTGTAGGACCTATACACTCTATGGCCCATATTTATCAAGCTCCGTACGGAGCTTGAAGGGTCGTGTTTCTGGCGAGTCTTCAGACTTGCCAGAAACACAAGTTATGAAACAGCGGTCTAAAGACCGCTGCTCCATAACCCTGTCCGCCTGCTCTGAGCAGGCGGACAGGAATTGCCGGAAATCAACCCGATCGAGTACGATCGGGTTGATTGACACCTCCCTGCTGGCGGCCGCAGGTCAGCAGGGGGGGGGGGCGTTGCTCTTGTGAGCTGCTGGTGCAATGTTAAATGCGGAGAGCGTATTGCTCTCCGCATTTAGCGAGGTCTTGCGGACCTGATCCGCCTGTCGGATCAGGTCCGCAAGACCTTTGATAAATAGGGGCCCATAAGTGATCATCTTACACTGCTATACTCTTTAGCACACATTGGAAGACGTTATAGGCCATTGAACCACTTTAACTTTTACCTGACGTATCACATGACATTGTTTCACAGGTGTGTTTTTTTTGTTTTTTTTTCTTCCCTTCTTGTTTTCCTTGTTGGTAAAGTTATTATGTTTGCACATGTTTTGTGTTCTGTTCCGCAGGTAAGACTCTTCTTCCAACTAGACATATGTTTGAATCCCGGAAGTAATCTCTGTCAATTTTTAGGTCAAATATTTAACTGATATACCATAACTTCCTATATTAGATGATTAGGTAATTGATTTCCCCCCCAGGTGGAGACCTTCCCCCCCCCCATCTCGGATTAACTGAGCTTACTTCCATTCTGACCCCCACAGCACTTGGTCCACCATACAATTAGATACGCATAACGCTCAGTGCAACCCCACGTGCATTTTACATTTTTAACGCCCGCAACTCCCACCTCCCCATAATCCCATACCCCAACTCATTTTGAGCGGCTCTCGCCCGCTGATTTCCCCTCCCTACCCCATTTATAATTGTCGTTATAAATACATATTCACTATAGTGTAATAAAGGAAAAAGAGAAACAAATTGACTTAACTTAGGGCCTTTTAGCCTAGAATAAAAGATCTTTAGAGTCTGTTACTTCATTACAGTACACATCTTTGCTCGCATGCATGTTCACCTATTTTCTCTGTAAAAATGTATGACTGCTCTAGGTTATGTTATGTATCTTATATTATGTATTACACATGCCTGTCTATTTTTCCATCTATCCCAGTGTGGATATTTAAGATATCTCTGTGGAATTCCAACTTTCTCAATAAATTTTTTGTTCCAAAAATAAATAAATATTAAAGGTGACATCTTTGAAAAGGAATTCCCAGCGAGTGTTCTCTTATTTTTTTCTATAACGCTTTCTGCAGCACCCTGGGTTGTTGTAATTGGGAGTCTGGAGTGCTATCATACACCATTATATATATATATATATATATATATGTCAAATCTTTAAAATCACTATATTTTCTTTAAAAGTCTATATATATATATACTTTTAATGTTTTAATAACCTCCAGGCCATCTCCTTGTTAAAATATTTATTTTCTTAGTTTGATATTTGTGCCAAGAAACCATTATGAAATTAATATTCAACACAGGTTTTAGGACATTCTACATTTTTGCAGACCCTAGATGGGGAACAATTTAGTTTTGAAAAATGTAAAATCCACAATTTAAATGTATCTATATTAAAGTGGTGGTAAAGATGGATTAAAAAACATTGAAGTAAATAAATAATCCATGTAGCTGAACCCTATATTTATAATATTTTAAATCACTATAAAAACATAAAAATTTCAGCTGAACCATGACATTTTACAGCAGTGCGCACACGTGTTTCTGCTAGTCAATTAGATTGGATTTCAGCTGCAACTGCACATTCTAACTTATTATCCTCCTGCTTTTGCTTCTTCATGACATTACATTTTATCTTTTTTGTTTCTCTTTTGTTTCTTCCAGGTCCTTGATGGGAACGTCAATCCGTATGACATTGTTTTAAAAGACCTGGAACCACCAATAGTAGCCAGATTTCTACGCTTTATCCCAGTGACCGATCACTACATGAATGTTTGTCTTAGGGTGGAGTTGTATGGCTGTGTCTGGTTAGGTAAGTGTCTCTAAGCCATACATTCTACCTGTTCAAAAACAATGTGTTCCATTTGATACATCTAAAATAGGACTCTTTAAATAGTATTTTTTGTATTTACTTTGTTCTGATTTTATTTTTAAAGATGTTCCTTTACTAAGATATTTTTTTGTTTGGGTGTGTTAACAACCACCAATAAAGCAGTTACAAGTTCAAATATCAGCAAATGAGCAATCAGGCCTTGGGTTCCAGTTCCATTTCCTGTTAGTTTCAAAATTTAAATAAAGAGCTTAGTATTTAATATATTAGACCTATTTGTCCCTTTAACCATCTAATATGCACTTACAGTTACCAGCTGTACTTCCCAAAAATACCCGATGTACTGCAGGTGATCATGCACAGGTGGTAGGTGGTGGCACACTATAGCCTCTCCCAAAGCTCTTCTTTAGGCCCGAATGCAAATATATGTATTTATTTTTACAACTAAAAAGTCCTTTTATCCACTTGGTTGACAGTATCCATATTTGGCTGAGAGTAACTGACACAATTTTGTTTCAAAAAGTTGGAAAAACAGCACACCTACAGTATATCAAAGGGGCATCGAATCGCAGACTCGCCAAGTCTTCATCGTCAGCAATATCAGTAGATTCCAGCCTCCAATTTTAAGAAAAAAAAAAAAAAACTTTATTTTCTCATCACATGGACAAAGGAGACAAGTACATTTCAGGCCTGCACTAGGCCCTTAGTCATCTATCATATATGACTAAGGGCCTAGTGCAGGCCTGAAATGTTGTACTTTTCTCCTTGGTCCATGTGATGAGAAAAATAAGTTGTTGTTTTTTTAAATTGGAGGCTGGAATCTACTGTTTGATATTGTCAAGTAACTGACACAAAGCCAGGATTTTACATCTTTGACACTGGTGTTACCTTTATTAGCTACCACAAACACATCTAAATAAGTGTTTTACACTCTGTTTACTACAAATAACACATCAAAATGTGTTTTTTGAAATTGTAAAATGTATTTTTTTGGGGTTTTTTTAAACCTGTATGGCTGCAAGTAACACACAAAGTAGCAGCTGCATAATATCACTTCATTCTAGGGTCAAACTGGTCTTGGATAGAGGAACAGTACGACTGGTAATAAGCGCACTTGATGTTGAGAATTAGGGTAGACGATAACTGCATTATTATTGATGAAAAACTACTACAGGAAGAAACAAATCAATGCAATGTATAATATTTAATGAATGATGATTTCTTTTGTAGATGGATTGGTCTCTTACAATGGTCCATCAGGTCAGCAATTTACCTTGCCCGAAGGGCAGTTCATTTACTTGAATGATACCATCTATGATGGGGCAGTTGGCTATAGGTGAGTTTTCCATTCACTGTCTAATCTGCATTCTGATTTGGGTAATCCTATCAGGAAGTGCACTTATGGCATTGTTAATATTGTCTACTCTTCCAGACGCTCACATCTATACTACAATTCCAGTAGCCTATTTCAGTTCACCTATATAACACCTGCAAATTATAGTATTAAATAGTTTGAAAAGAAAAAGACATGTTTGGTACCAACCTGTTACTACTTTATTGTCAGCAGGTGAACAGATGAATCTAGAGGTATCATCACTTGTATTAACATGTTACTGCAGATACTTTACATGTATAGGCAAAAATAGCAGCTAAAAATGTGTATGATTGTACAAGATGGTACAGTATCTTGGTATATATTTATACATGTGACCTATTTTAAACCAAATATTCAAACCATTAACATATATAGCTATAAATGTATATAGCTATAGATCAGTAGTTTTCAAAGTGTTAGGTGGGCCTCCCCAGGGGGGTGCTAAAACATATAAGGGGAGGTGCGGGAGCAATTACACTATTTACTATTCTATGAAAACTATGAGGGTCAATTGACATTGGCAAAAGATAGAAAGGTTTTAAGAAACAATGAGACTTGCCATGTAGGTGGTATAAGGCAAAGGGAAGGATGTAGGTGACACAACGGCACTGAGGTCACACAGGCTCTGTATTACGTTTGTTGTCTTGATCAGTGACTTGCATTTAGCACAGGAGTAACAAAGTGCAAATTGAAACATGAGTGAAGCACTATTTTAGTTGAGCAGAACCAGCCATTGAGAGCTGTATGTGAGCCCTGGATTAGATTTAAATTCTCCAAATTAAAACTAAAAATAAATATTAAAATGTTAACATCTATTATGGCGGGGGGGCACTGACTTGTACATTTTAGAGGGAGGCCCACTGCCTAAGGGTCAGATTAAAATTTGAGTGCTATTTAACGCTCCCGCTTGAGTGTTAACTTCGCTTGATGGGGCATATTTATCAATGTGCGAGCGGACATGATACAAAGTAGCGTATCATGTTCGCTGCACATCGATAAATGCCGACAGCATACGCTGGCAGCATTTATCATTGCACCAGCAGTTCTTGTGAACTGCTGGTGCAATGCCGCCCTCCTGCAGCTTCGCGGCCAATCGGCCGCTAGCAGGGGGTGTCAATCAACCCAATCGTATTCGATCTGGTTGATTTCTGTCCGCGGCCTCAGAGCAGGAGGACAAGTTATGGAGAGCCTGAAAGCTCGCTGGAAAAAAGGGGGTTCAAGCTCCATACGGAGCTTGATAAATATGCCCCGATGTCATATTTTTTTTTCGCGACGGGTTGCGCTCGTACTACAAGATAAAAGTAAACAGTTTTCGTTTGCGCGCTAACCTGACGCACGTGAAATGCTGAACTTAGAATATCGCGCCTGCCATTACATATTCCCCATAGATGTCAATTGAGCAAAAAAAGTGGAGAAAAACATAACACCCCTTTCTCGTGCAAACCTGATCGCATATTCTCAAGTGCGCTAACCCGACATGAATATGAATAATTCAGATTCCAAAGTTCTTCACATACAAGAATATGTTATATTTATTCATAAATACATATATATATATATATATATATATATATAACAGGTAGCCCTCAGTTTACGCCGGGGTTAGGTT
Source organism: Bombina bombina (assembly GCF_027579735.1). Taxonomy (NCBI): domain Eukaryota; kingdom Metazoa; phylum Chordata; class Amphibia; order Anura; family Bombinatoridae; genus Bombina; species Bombina bombina. The sequence goes on from NC_069508.1 coordinate 57,316,823, forward strand.
CCAGAAGGAATGGTTGTAAATCGAAACCGTTGTAAATTGAAACCCAGTTTATAATGTAAGTCAATGGGAAGTGAGGGAGATAGGTTCCAATCCCCTCTCAAAATTGTCATAAGTAACATCTAATACATTATTTTTAAAGCTTTGAAATGAAGACTTTAAATGCTAAACAGCATTATAAACCTAATAAAATAATCACACAACACAGTATATATAATTAAACTAAGTTAAATGAACAAAAACATTTGCTAAACAGCATTATAAACCTAATAAAATAATCACACAACACAGACTTAACTTGCATTTTTCTGCAAACAGTTCTTTCTATGCATTCCAATCTGGACTTATTTATAGACAGGAAGATCTTGTTCCTTTGAAATCTGCTCGATAGCTCAGGTCTGGTTAAACTGATTAATTTCAGCTTGCTTGGCTTTGCTGCAACACAAGCGGACAGCTCCACCTACTGGCTATTTTAATAAATGCACTGCTTCTCAATGCTTTTCAATAGCAGTCACATGACTGGAAAAAAAGGTTGTTATTCTGAAACGGTGTAAATTGAACCGTTGTAAAAACGAGGGCCACCTGTATATATATGATGGTATTTTAGTACAATCTATACCTCTATACTGTATATATATATATATTGAACTGAATGTAGCTCGCTCCTGCTACAAAACCAGAACAGGAGCGACCTACATTCAGTTCAATGGCGTGATCAGACGCGCTGTGATTAGACAGCGCGTCCGTGAAACGCTTTTGAAAACCAAGACCCGCTCAGAAGATCCTAGAGGAGACAAGGTAAGTGCGACTTTGAGAGCAAATATCTTGCAATGCTTTTTATTTAGAAAGCTGCCACTAAGATAATGTTATATAATTCTGCACTATGTAATATAGATAGGAATATATTTTTAATAAATATACAGATATATAGAAAAATATATTTAAAAAAAAGAACATTTTCTACTAAGTGAAGCACATAGGTATTTGAAGTATTCTTAACGAACCTTCGGCTTAAATGCAGTTAGCCTAGCTCACCTTTCAGTTAGAAATCTCTGGGGAAAAGGATTAAGCACAGTTGCGTTATCTGACTTTCATCTTAGTGCGCTAGTGCGTGCTAAATATTTACTTTTATCTTGTAATACCAGTGCAAACATACTAGCGCTACTGATTTACCTTGCATGCAGGAAGCACTAGAACTTCTAACTCATTTTACTATACGTAAATTTGAGGGGGGGGGGGAATCTTATTTGAAAAACTTTAACACCCCTCTTTTATAATATTTGGTAAACACATAACTAACTTCAGTAATCTAGATGTGGGTTTACTTGTTATTTTAATAAAAATACTTTTTTCTGTCCTTAATTAGTATGACAGAAGGTCTTGGTCAGTTAACGGACGGTGTCTCTGGGTTGGACGACTTCACATTGACCCATGAGTACCATATGTGGCCGGGTTATGATTACGTAGGATGGAGTAACGAAAGCTTCCCAAATGGCTACGTTGAAATCATGTTTGAATTTGACCGGATAAGAAATTTCACCACCATGAAGGTTTGTTATTAAGAAAACATCAATACAAATATAACATTTACTCTGAGTTTACATATCTGCTGTTAATTTTGAATCTAAAGTGATAGCTGCATCTGTTTTTCATTTGGTTTACATAGGTCATCAATGCCTTTAACAAGTGTATGAAAAATGGTGTCAGGTGATAAAAGAACATAAGCACTTTGGGGTACATTTACCATTGTGCGGACGAACATGATTCACTGTAGCGATAATGTCTGCAGCACATCGATAAATGGTGAACTGCTTGTGCAATGCCGCCCCCTGCAGATTTGCGGCCAATCAGCCGCTAGCAGGGGGTGTCAATCAACCCGATCGTATGTGATCAGGCTGATTGCTGTATGCCGCCTCAGAGGTGGCGTACGAGTTAAGGAGCAGCGGTCTTTAGACAACTGCTTCTTAACTCCTGTTTCCGGCGAGCCTGAAGGCTCGCGCAGAAACAGAGGCATTGGGGCCGATACAGAGCTTCTTAAATCGGCCCATTGAGATGGGCTAGATTATGAGTGGAGCGCATAATTGCGCTAATGTGAGTGCGATATTTGCGTTCCACTCAAATTACTAGTGCAAGCAAATGTGCACTGGTATTTGAGGTCAAGCACAATGCGAACGCGAGCTCACGTTCTCATTGCACTGAAGCTTTGCATTCCTTAGAGTAAGCTTCCGTAGGCTCCAATAGGAGCCTCACTCTCATGCCATGAGACATGGCATGAGAACCTAGCGCAGCGAAGGAGGTAAGTCATGCAATGATGGGCAAAAAATGTAAATATATATGTATATGAATATACACAGTTCCCATGGATCGCAATGTAAAGGCACTTTTCAGAGTTGTTTTTTTCTAACACCCCACGTTTGTAAACTTTAACCCTCTAAAACTGCTTGAGCGGTTATTTTAAAAAAAAAAGCTAATTTTTTTTTTTTATTACCAACACTACACTGAAATTTGGGGGCAATTGGGGGACATTTAGAAAATTAACCAGAGATGTGATCTAATTTTCAGAGTGAGCACGTGGTTGCAATAACCAGCCACTTGTTATGGCTGGTTATTTATTGTGCAACCGTAAACTGATTTACTAGTTTACCGGCGCATGATAAATTAGCGCTCCACTTGTAATCTAGCCCTAAATCGTATATATAAAAAAACTCTGCAATATACTTTTATTATTTATTTTGTCCCCTTTTCCTGACATTCCATTCTAAAATTGCAAGCTTTTCAGTACCTGTTAGAAATGAAAGTGCAGAACACTGATATATTCCACACAGCCATTGGCTGCACACTCTAGTGACCTATTTATAACTGTCCCTAATTGGCCACAGCAGAGAAGGTAACCTAAGTTACAACATGGCAGCTCCCATTGTTTTATAAACACTAAGAGCTAGATTTAACAAGCAGCGGATGCTGCTGTCTCCAGCCAAAGTTTCCAGCTCACCGGAAACTGAAGTTAAGAAGCAGCAGTCTTAAGACCACTGCTCCTTATCTTGTCCGCCACCTTTTTTGTGAAATGCTTGTGCAATGTTAAATGCCGACAGCGTATACTGTCAGGATTTAGGGATTTCGGGCGGACAATTCGCTACAGTGTTTAATAAATCTACCTTTTAAAGTTTACACTTATTTTGTAAATATTTAAACAGCTAATGAAACTTTAAAAAATACAACTTCATATTATTCTCAGACTAATCTTTTCTTTGAATACATCATTCTCTCTAGCATTTATTTAGGCCTAGATTTGGAGTTTGGCGGTAGCCGTGAAAACCAGCGTTAGAGGCTCCTAACGCTGGTTTTAGGCTACCGCCGGTATTTGGAGTCATTAAAAAAAGGGTCTAACGCTCACTTTTCAGCCGCGACTTTTCCATACCGCAGATCCCCTTACGTCAATTGCGTATCCTATCTTTTCAATGGGATCTTTCTAACTCCGGTATTTAGAGTCGTGTCTGAAGTGAGCGTTAAAAATCTAACGACAAAACTCCAGCCGCAGAAAAAAGTCAGGAGTTAAGAGCTTTCTGGGCTAACGCCGGTTCATAAAGCTCTTAACTACTGTGCTCTACAGTACACTAACACCCATAAACTACCTATGTACCCCTAAACTGAGGTCCCCCCACATCGCCGACACTCGATAAATTTTTTTAACCCCTAATCTGCCGACCACCACCTACGTTATCCTTATGTACCCCTAATCTGCTGCCCCTAACACCGCCGACCCCTATATTATATTTATTAACCCCTAACCTGCCCCCCACAACGTCGCAGCCAGCTACCTACAATAATTAACCCCTAATCTGCCGACCGCAAAGAGCCGCCACCTACATTATAGCTATGTACCCCTAATCTGCTGCCCCTAACACCGCCGACCCCTATATTATATTTATTAACCCCTAATCTGCCCCCCACAACGTCGCCGCTACCTACCTACACTTATTAACCCCTAATCTGCCGACCGCAAAGCGCCGCCACCTACGTTATCCTTATGTACCCCTAATCTGCTGCCCCTAACACCGCCGACCCCTATATTATATTTATTAACCCCTAACCTGCCCCCCACAACGTCGCAGCCAGCTACCTACAATAATTAACCCCTAATCTGCCGACCGGAGCTCACCGCTATTCTAATAAATGTTTTAACCCCTAAAGCTAATTCTAACCCTAACACCCCCCTAAGTTAAATATAATTTTATTCTAACGAAATAAATTAACTCTTATTAAATAACTTATTCCTATTTAAAACTAAATACTTACCTGTAAAATAAATCCTAATATAGCTACAATATAAATTATAATTACATTGTAGCTATTTTAGGATTAATATTTATTTTACAGGCAACTTTGTAATTATTTTAACCAGGTACAATAGCTATTAAATAGTTAAGAACTATTTAATAGTTACCTAGTTAAAATAAGTACAAAATTACCTGTAAAATAAATCCTAACCTAAGTTACAATTAAACCTAACACTATACTATCATTAAATTAATTAAATAAAATACCTACAATTAAACCTAACACTACACTATCAATAAATTAATTAAATACAATACCTACAAATAACTACAATGAAATAAACTAACTAAAGTACAAAAAATAAAAAAGAACTAAGTTACAAAAAATAAAAAAATATTTACAAACATAAGAAAAATATTACAACAATTTTAAACTAATTACACCTACTCTAAGCTCCCTAATAAAATAACAAAGCCCCCCAAAATAAAAAAATGCCCTACCCTATTCTAAATTACTAAAGTTCAAAGCTCTTTTACCTTACCAGCCCTGAACAGGGCCCTTTGTGGGGCATGCCCCAAGAAGTTCAGCTCTTTTGCCTGTAAAAAAAAACATACAATACCCCCCCCCCCAAAATTACAACCCACCACCCACATACCCCTAATCTAACCCAAACCCCCCTTAAATAAACCTAACACTAAGCCCCTGAAGATCTCCCTACCTTGAGTCGTCTTCACCCAGCCGAGCCAAATTCTTCATCCAAGCGGAGCAAGAAGAGGTCCTCCATCCGGTAGAAGTCTTCATCCAAGCGGTGCAGAAGAGGTCTTCCATCCGATTGAAGTCTTCATCCAAGCGGTATCTTCTATCGTCATCCATCCGGAGCGGAACATCCATCCTGGCCGACGACTGAACGACGAATGATGGTTCCTTTAAATGACGTCATCCAAGATGGCGTCCCTCGAATTCCGATTGGCTGATAGGATTCTATCAGCCAATCGGAATTAAGGTAGGAATATTCTGATTGGCTGATGGAATCATCCAATCAGAATCAAGTTCAATCCGATTGGCTGATCCAATCAGCCAATCAGATTGAGCTCGCATTCTATTGGCTGTTCCTATCAGCCAATAGAATGCGAGCTCAATCTGATTGGCTGATTGGATCAGCCAATCGGATTGAACTTGATTCTGATTGGCTGATTCCATCAGCCAATCAGAATATTCCTACCTTAATTCCGATTGGCTGATAGAATCCTATCAGCCAATCAGAATTCGAGGGACGCCATCTTGGATGAGGTCATTTAAAGGAACCGTCATTCGTCGTTCAGTCGTCGGCCAGGATGGATGTTCCGCGTCGGAGGTCTTCAGGATGCTGCCGCTCCGCTCCGGATGGATGACGATAGAAGATGCCGCTTGGATGAAGACTTCAATCGGATGGAAGACCTCTTCTGCACCGCTTGGATGAAGACTTCTACCGGATGGAGGACCTCTTCTTGCTCCGCTTGGATGAAGAATTTGGCTCGGCTGGGTGAAGACGACTCAAGGTAGGGAGATCTTCAGGGGCTTAGTGTTAGGTTTATTTAAGGGGGGTTTGGGTTAGATTAGGGGTATGTGGGTGGTGGGTTGTAATGTTGGGGGGGGTATTGTATGGTTTTTTTTACAGGCAAAAGAGCTGAACTTCTTGGGGCATGCCCCGCAAAGGGCCCTGTTCAGGGCTGGTAAGGTAAAAGAGCTTTGAACTTTAGTAATTTAGAATAGGGTAGGGCATTTTTTTATTTTGGGGGGCTTTGTTATTTTATTAGGGGGCTTAGAGTAGGTGTAATTAGTTTAAAATTGTTGTAATATTTTTCTTATGTTTGTAAATATTTTTTTATTTTTTGTAACTTAGTTCTTTTTTATTTTTTGTACTTTAGTTAGTTAATTTCATTGTATTTATTTGTAGGTATTGTATTTAATTAATTTATTGATAGTGTAGTGTTAGGTTTAATTGTAGGTAATTGTAGGTATTTTACTTAATTAATTTAATGATAGTATAGTGTTAGGTTAAATTGTAACTTAGGTTAGGATTTATTTTACAGGTAATTTTGTACTTATTTTAACTAGGTAACTATTAAATAGTTCTTAACTATTTAATAGCTATTGTACCTGGTTAAAATAATTACAAAGTTGCCTGTAAAATAAATATTAATCCTAAAATAGCTACAATGTAATTATAATTTATATTGTAGCTATATTAGGATTTATTTTACAGGTAAGTATTTAGTTTTAAATAGGAATAAGTTATTTAATAAGAGTTCATTTATTTCGTTAGAATAAAATTATATTTAACTTAGGGGGGTGTTAGGGTTAGAATTAGCTTTAGGGGTTAAAAAATTTATTAGAATAGCGGTGAGCTCCGGTCGGCAGATTAGGGATTAATTATTGTAGGTAGCTGGCGGCGACGCTGTGGGGGGCAGATTAGAGGTTAATAAATATAATATAGGGGTCGGCGGTATTAGGGGCAGCAGATTAGGGGTACATAGGGATAATGTAAGTAGCGGCGGTTTACGGAGCGGCAGATTAGGGGTTAATAATAATATGCAGGGGTCAGCGATAGCGGGGCGGCAGATTAGAGGTTAATAAGTGTAAGGTTAGGGGTGTTTAGACTCGGGGTACATGTTAGGGTGTTAGGTGCAGACGTAGGAAGTGTTTCCCCATAGGAAACAATGGGGCTGCGTTAGGAGCTGAACGCGGCTTTTTTGCAGGTGTTAGGTTTTTTTTCAGCTCAAACAGCCCCATTGTTTTCTATGGGGGAATCGTGCACGAGCACGTTTTTGAGGCTGGCCGCGTCCGTAAGAAACTCTGGTATCGAGAGTTGGAGTGGCGTTAAATATGCCTCTACGCTCCTTTTTTGGAGCCTAACGCAGCCATTCTGTGGACTCTCAATACCAGAGTTATTTTAAAGGTGCGGCCAGAAAAAAGCCAGCGTTAGCTACGCGGGTCGTTACCGACAAAACTCTAAATCTAGCCGTTAGTGTTTAATGTCTCTTTAAACAGCTGTATTAGATATACAAAATAATACACTTACAACAGCATATTTGGGAATTGCTATGAAATACAAAGTTATGACAAAAGTTTACAGCTAATCATTAAAAAAAAAATCATAAAATGTTATTCTCATGGAAAAATCAGAAGAAGTAACAGTGACCTTACTTTTTAATGAGTTTAAAGACTTTGCATCTCTTTTTTTTTATTGAAAAGTCTTGGGCAATAGAACAAAAGATTTTCTGGGTCATTTTACACCTACACTTAGACCCAACCTGTGGCATTCATAAAGACTCCATTGCCCCTATGAAGTATCTTAGCTCACAGTCGTGTCTCACTATTTTGAAGCTGACAAGATTGTCTACTTTTCTTTCTGCTTAGACAAGATTAAAGTGGATGAACAAATGATTGAATGGTTTGCATTTGCCTGAACCCACACTCAGTGGTGGTTATATAGTGGTGCTGGGGCTACTAAGCTCTTCCATTTATTACTTTAACAACCCCAAACGTAATGATATTACTTGCGATTCATTTTATTAAACATCCAATGCACTACCCAGGACATGGAGAGAGGTGGAGCAGGGTGAAGATTGATTTTAAAACAAAAGACAGGGACAAATAAAAAAGGTCCACCACCTTTAATATTTAAAGGGATAGTAAAGTCCAAATTAAACTTTCATGATTCAAATAGGGCATATAATTTTAAACAACGTTCTAATTAGACATGTGCGTTTCGTTTAGTTCTGAATCAAAATTCATACAAATTTGTCAAATTCGGAGCTTCGGATCGATTTGAATTTCCGAATTACCGTAGCACCGAAACCAACGAATAAATCCGAATTAGTTCGGATCGATTCGTTACATTCGGATGGCCATGGACTAATCACAATTACACTAGTATTGTACAGTATATTAGGTTATATCGCTCTGCTATGGGTTACACCTAATATTACAGTACATAATACTAGTCTAATACACAGCACATCCCACCTAACACATACCGAACTTCCGAATTTACGAATTGAATCCGAACCGAATACATCCAAATTTATTAGAATCAGAAACGAATACATTCGAATGTATCCGAATTTGAATCGATCCGAAAACGAAATTCGAAAACATCCGAATCAAACTGAAACAAAACAAATTTTTCCGCCGCGCACAAGTCTAGTTCTAATTTACATTTATCATGAAATTTGCTTTGTTATCTTGTTATTCTTGGTTGAAAGCTAAACCTAGGTAGGTTCATATGCTAATTTCTGAGCCCTTGAAGGCCGCCTCTGCATTTGACAGTTTTTCACAGCTAGAGGATGTTAGTTCATGTGTTTCATATAGATAACACTGTGCTCATGCACGTGAAGTTATTTAAGAGTCAGTACTAATTGCCTGAAATGCAAGTTTGTCAAAAGATCTGAGATGAGGAGGCAGTCGGCTGAAGCTTAGATACAAGGTAATCACAGAGGTAGAAAGTATATTAATATAACTGTGTTGGTCATGCACAACTGTGGAATGAGTAATAAAGGGATTATCTATCTTTTTAAACAATAACATTTTTGGTGTTTACTATCACTTTAATATTGCGCAACATTGGTATTTAGACACTTGGCCACTTTGGTTGGCACTAAAATCAGATAAAATAGTGCAGGAGCGCTAAAAAAGCTCTAAGGGTAGTATGGAGAACAATACAATAAACTCTACATATGTAAAAATCTAATTTATTTTATAAAATATACACATGACATATGGGACGTCTCCCTGAAGATATTCCTACTTAAAATATTTAACAAGCTTGTTTAAAAACAGTATCAATTTCTTAAAAGCGTGTGTTATACAGACAAAAATATGCAAACCTTGTGGTTAAATCAGTTTATAGCTTTCTAAGGGTCTCAAATCTTAAATGCACATGCTATATAGACAAAGTATATTTTAAAAAACTTCTAAGCTATAGCAGTTATTAGCTGTTCCACCTTAAAACGAAACTCCAGAATTTAGCCAGAAATCCAAAAATGCTCTACGACGTAAATATAAATATAAATATACTTTGTCTATATAAAATATACTTTGTTTATATAGCATGTGCATTTAAGATTTGATACCCTTAGAAAGCTATAAACTGATTTAACCACAGGGTTTGCATATTTTTGTCTGTATAACACACGCTTTTAAGAAATTGATACGGTTTTTAAACAAGCTTGTTAAATATTTTAAGTAGGAATATCTTCAGGGAGACATCCCATATGTCATGTGTATATTTTATAAAATAAATTAGATTTTTACATATGTAGAGTTTATTGTATTGTTCTCCATACTACCCTTAGAGCTTTTGTAGCGCTCCTGCACTATTTTATCTGATTTTAGTTTCTATATTTATTGGTAATTTTAGGGAAGATTGCTTAGGGGTTACCTATTGGGTGCTGTACTTAGTATTTTTAAGATACACTTTTGTTGGCACCCATGACTTCTTCTATGGCCTAGAACCACTGCATGTTCAAACTACAACTAGGGTGTACCATAATATTTAAGCAGTGCTGTGTTTTTATTATTTTGAAGAATCTTGTGTTTGCATATTACAGGTTCACTGCAACAACATGTTTGCAAAGGGAGTAAAGATCTTTAAGGAGGTTCAGTGTTTCTTCCGTTCTGAGGCCAACGAGTGGGAAGCAAACTCAGTCTCCTCCATTTTGATTTTGGATGATGTCAACCCCAGTGCTCGCTTTGTAACTGTGCAACTTCACAATCGAATGGCACGCGCCATCAAGTGCCAGTATTACTTTGCTGATACGTGGATGATGTTTAGTGAGATCACCTTTCAGTCTGGTAAGGAGTCCACTTAAAAATCAAAGGTTTTATTGAGTAGAACAGTCTTAAACATTGTAGCAAAAAGAAAGGTAAGTCAGCAAAAAAAAAAAAAAAAAGAATAAGTTGCAAAAGAAAACATAATAAATATATAAATAAATATTCAGGATAAACATACATAAAAGTTTGGAATTATGTTTTGACGGTAGAAGCAAATTACTTTAAAAATATTTTACAATTATTGCTATAATCATATATTTATTATATATTTAGGATACAGAATGATTCTTAGTAAACAGAAATAACATAAAATCCAAATAAACGAAACATATTGAATCATTTAGCCTAGAGGGATTATCAGAACAGCAGGTCATGCCTTTTAGCTTTACCGTTATAAAATATGTTTTTAAGCTTTCAGTAATATTTTTAAAAAAAAGTTACTTAATGTAATACATGATTATTATTGTTATCACAATTATTTTTTTGTACTTATACATTACAAGCATGTTTAAACTCTAAAAAACACATTACCAGTCATAGCTACATCCAAATTTGGATACCTGCAAAGAACAAATCATTATCAAATGAATTGTGTTACGTTTACTATTAAAGTGTTGACTGTAAGATGCTGCTATAACAAATGACAACATTTAGCAGTCATGTACTATGGCACTAAAGGGGTTAAAGTAATGGAAAATCCTAGCATTTTTGAAACACTAGTATTTATCAGAGCTATAAATAAAGAGGACTTTCAGTCATGAAGTATAAAAAACTTCATGCTGACAGTTCCTTTATTTGCAGCAAGGATAGCAAAATGCTATTTTTTTCAATGAGATGACATTTCCACCTCTAAGCCAATAGCCGCGCTTGCCCTTTGGCATTATGCCAGATGGCTAGCACGCTGTTGGCTAAGAGATGGAAACATCTCTTCATTGAAGGAATAGCGTTTTGCCGTGGGCGGCCTGAGGAGCTCAGCTCGGCATAAACACATTGCAAATAAAGAGATTTTTAAGCATGAAGTTTTTTATTTATAGCACTGGTAAATCTGGTTAGAATAGTGGTTGTGAATGAACCAGCCATGGTTTGAGGCTGCACACTGAAGCAGTGAGGAGCAGTGATAAAGTACTCTCCACCCTATACTTCAATAGGTTGTGTTACTCTTCAGAGTGACAGGATGTGACAATAGTGGCAGATATAAGGGTACATTTATCTGCAGAGTTATGGTTTGTATTTTTACCATCTGTCAATGTTTTTCTGTTTCAATAGATGCTGCTATGTACAACAATTCAATGAGTCCTCCACAGTCAGCTAGTGTCCCAACCACATATGGTATGTACAACTGCAATAAAATACTTTGGCCCCTTTTCCAAGTTTGATAAGAGGTTGACCCCACTTGATGAGGAAGCACTGAGGAATAAATGACCTCATAACAAATTGAATTAGGACTCTCCCAAACAAAAAAACATCACAGCATGGTAAACAGATACACCTAACTTGTGGATGTGGAATCTGCAAATAGGGCAGGTTGGATACAAACAAATGTACAACACTTATTTGATAGCCAATTATTACATTTGAATTGTGGCCTTTAAATTGGTCTTTTGATAAAGCAATTTGTGCTTCCAATTTGCATTCATTTTTTTGTGTCATTTTTTTTTCATTACAATTTTATACTTCAAAACTGCTGTTAGGGCAGTTGGTTATTGGAAAGGAAATTGAAGGCAGAAAATAAATTGGTTGAGCTAATAAAGCACCTTGAAAGGAATAAAGTGGTGATTTAAGTATTGCAAGCATTACAAATGTTAACATTGTTAGAAAAGAAATTGTACCAAGGACATACATGTTTGAAATCTAGTAAGTATTGCTTATCTTATCTCCTTTGCTGTGGTCATTTAGAAACATATATAAATTAGCTTGTTTATCGGTTAAGCAATCACTTTATAGAATGTCATAAGGACAAGGTTCTGGATCCTGCAAAATATACTCCAGTCTCGATGGCCTCTATTTATCAAGCTGTAAACCGCAAATATGCAGGAATTCCGCAGCGTATTTGCGGCGAGCCTGATTCGCCTTAGTTATCAAAGGCTAGAGACCGGCAAAAGTAGAATTTAGTGACGTAACATACGATTCGCCTGTCTCAGTCCGACACAGATCGATGGTTACGTCACTCCAGATGTTCTGAACGCAACTTCGGCACAATCTGACTACTTTTGGAAGTTATCAAGATCCTACCAGGTACGCTCGCCACTATTCCGGCCCAGCGTACCTGGTTTTCAATCTGCCGCCCTGGAGGCAGCGGATGCCATAGGAATCAATGGGAGTCTGACAGCAGCGAAAGCTTATGTTCGCTGCTGCCTGATATCCCATTGATTCCTATGGAAAAAGTCTACACCTAACACTATAACATGTACCCCGAGTCTAAACACCCCTAATCTGCCCCCCTACACCGCCGCCACCTACATTATACTTATTAACCCCTAAACAGCCGCTCCTGGACCCCGCCGCAACTATAATAAATATATTAACCCCTAAACCGCCGCTCCCGGACCCCGCCGCCACCTACATTATACCTATTAACCCCAAATCTGCCGCCCCCTATACCACCGCCACCTACATAAAGTTTTCAACCCCTATCCTGCTAATCCCGGACCCCGCCACAACTAAATAAATTGTTTAACCCCTAAACCGCTGCTCCCGGAGCTCACCGCCACCTACATTATATTTATTAACCCCTATCCTACCCCCCTACACAGCCGCCACTATAATAAAGTTATTAACCCCTAAACTAACCCTAACACCCCCTAACTTAAATATAATTTAAATAAATCTAAATAAATATTACTATTATTAACTAAATTATTCCTATTTAAAACTAAATACTTACCTATAAAATAAACCCTAAGGCCTAGATTTAGAGTTCGGCGGTAGCCGTCAAAACCAGCGTTAGAGGCTCCTAACGCTGGTTTTGGGCGCCCGCTGGTATTTGGAGTCAGTGATTAAAGGGTCTAACGCTCACTTTACAGCCGCGACTTTTCCATACCGCAGATCCCCCTACGCCATTTGCGTAGCCTATCTTTTCAATGGGATCTTCCTAACGCCGGTATTTAGAGTCGTTTCTGCAGTGAGCGTTAGAGCTCTAACGACAAGATTCCAGCCGCCTGAAAATAGCAGGAGTTAAGAGCTTTCTGGCTAACGCCGGTTTATAAAGCTCTTAACTACTGTACCCTAAAGTACACTAACACCCATAAACTACCTATGTACCCCTAAACCGAGGTCCCCCCACATCGCCGCCACTCGATTAAAAATTTTAACCCCTAATCTGCCGACCGCCACTTACGTTATACTTATGTACCCCTAATCTGCTGCCCCTAACACCGCCGACCCCTGTATTATATCTATTAACCCCTAACTTGCCCCCCACAACGTCGCCGCAAGCTACTTAAAATAATTAACCCCTAATCTTCCGACCGCAAATCGCCGCCACCTACGTTATCCCTATGTACCCCTAATCTGCTACCCCTAACATCGCCGACCCCTATGTTATATTTATTAACCCCTAATCTGCCCCCCACAACGTCGCCGACACCTACCTACACTTATTAACCCCTAATCTGCCGAGCGGACCTGAGCGCTACTATAATAAAGTTATTAACCCCTAATCCGCCTCACTAACCCTATCATAAATAGTATTAACCCCTAATCTGCCCTCCCTAACATCGCCGACACCTACCTTCAATTATTAACCCCTAATCTGCCGACCGGAGCTCACCGCTATTCTAATAAATGTATTAACCCCTAAAGCTAAGTCTAACCCTAACACTAACACCCCCCTAAGTTAAATATAATTTTTATCTAACAAAATAAATTAACTCTTATTAAATAAATAATTCCTATTTAAAGCTAAATACTTACCTGTAAAATAAATCCTAATATAGCTACAATATAATTTATAATTATATTATAGCTATTTTAGGATTAATATTTATTTTACAGGCAACTTTGTAATTATTTTAACCAGGTACAATAGCTATTAAATAGTTAAGAACTATTTAATAGTTACCTAGTTAAAATAATAACAAATTTACCTGTAAAATAAATCCTAACCTAAGATATAATTAAACCTAACACTACCCTATCAATAAAATAATTAAATAAACTACCTACAATTACCTACAATTAACCTAACACTACACTATCAATAAATTAATTAAACACAATTGCTACAAATAAATAAAATTAAATAAACTATCTAAAGTACAAAAAATAAAAAAGAACTAAGTTACAGAAAATAATAAAATATTTACAAAGATAAGAAAAATATTACAACAATTTTAAACTAATTACACCTACTCTAAGCCCCCTAATAAAATAACAAAGCCCCCCAAAATAAAAAATTCCCTACCCTATTCTAAAATACAAATATTACAAGCTCTTTTACCTTACCAGCCCTGAACAGGGCCCTTTGCGGGGCATGCCCCAAGAATTTCAGCTCTTTTGCCTGTAAAAAAAAACATACAATACCCCCCCCCAACATTACAACCCACCACCCACATACCCCTAATCTAACCCAAACCCCCCTTAAATAAACCTAACACTACCCCCCTGATGATCTTCCTACCTTGTCTTCACCATGCCAGGTTCACCGATCCGTCCTGGCTCCAAGATCTTCATCCAACCCAAGCGGGGGCTAGACATCCACTGAAGAAGTCCAGAAGAGGGTCCAAAGTCTTCCTCCTATCCGGCAAGAAGAGGACATCCGGACCGGCAAACATCTTCTCCAAGCGGCATCTTCTATCTTCTTCCATCCGATGACGACCGGCTCCATCTTGAAGACCTCCAGCGCGGATCCATCCTCTTCTTCCGACGACTAGACGACGAATGACGGTTCCTTTAAGGGACGTCATCCAAGATGGCGTCCCTCGAATTCCGATTGGCTGATAGGATTCTATCAGCCAATCGGAATTAAGGTAGGAATTTTCTGATTGGCTGATGGAATCAGCCAATCAGAATATAGTTCAATCCGATTGGCTGATCCAATCAGCCAATCAGATTGAGCTCGCATTCTATTGGCTGTTCCGATCAGCCAATAGAATGCGAGCTCAATCTGATTGGCTGATTGGATCAGCCAATCGGATTGAACTTGATTCTGATTGGCTGATTCCATCAGCCAATCAGAAAATTCCTACCTTAATTCCGATTGGCTGATAGAATCCTATCAGCCAATCGGAATTCGAGGGACGCCATCTTGGATGACGTCCCTTAAAGGAACCGTCATTCGTCGTCTAGTCGTCGGAAGAAGAGGATGGATCCGCGCTGGAGGTCTTCAAGATGGAGCCGGTCGTCATCGGATGGAAGAAGATAGAAGATGCCGCTTGGAGAAGATGTTTGCCGGTCCGGATGTCCTCTTCTTGCCGGATAGGAGGAAGACTTTGGACCCTCTTCTGGACTTCTTCAGTGGATGTCTAGCCCCCGCTTGGGTTGGATGAAGATCTTGGAGCCAGGACGGATCGGTGAACCTGGCATGGTGAAGACAAGGTAGGAAGATCATCAGGGGGGTAGTGTTAGGTTTATTTAAGGGGGGTTTGGGTTAGATTAGGGGTATGTGGGTGGTGGGTTGTAATGTTGGGGGGGGGGGGTATTGTATGTTTTTTTTTACAGGCAAAAGAGCTGAAATTCTTGGGGCATGCCCCGCAAAGGGCCCTGTTCAGGGCTGGTAAGGTAAAAGAGCTTGTAATATTTGTATTTTAGAATAGGGTAGTGAATTTTTTATTTTGGGGGGCTTTGTTATTTTATTAGGGGGCTTAGAGTAGGTGTAATTAGTTTAAAATTGTTGTAATATTTTTCTTATCTTTGTAAATATTTTATTATTTTCTGTAACTTAGTTCTTTTTTATTTTTTGTACTTTAGATAGTTTATTTAATTTTATTTATTTGTAGCAATTGTGTTTAATTAATTTATTGATAGTGTAGTGTTAGGTTAATTGTAGGTAATTGTAGGTAGTTTATTTAATTATTTTATTGATAGGGTAGTGTTAGGTTTAATTATATCTTAGGTTAGGATTTATTTTACAGGTAAATTTGTTATTATTTTAACTAGGTAACTATTAAATAGTTCTTAACTATTTAATAGCTATTGTACCTGGTTAAAATAATTACAAAGTTGCCTGTAAAATAAATATTAATCCTAAAATAGCTATAATATAATTATAATTTATATTGTAGCTATATTAGGATTTATTTTACAGGTAAGTATTTAGCTTTAAATAGGAATCATTTATTTAATAAGAGTTAATTTATTTCGTTAGATAAAAATTATATTTAACTTAGGGGGGTGTTAGTGTTAGGGTTAGACTTAGCTTTAGGGGTTAATACATTTATTAGAATAGCGGTGAGCTCCGGTCGGCAGATTAGGGGTTAATAATTGAAGGTAGGTGTCGGCGATGTTAGGGAGGGCAGATTAGGGGTTAATACTATTTATGATAGGGTTAGTGAGGCGGATTAGGGGTTAATAACTTTATTATAGTAGCGCTCAGGTCCGCTCGGCAGATTAGGGGTTAATAAGTGTAGGCAGGTGTCGGCGACGTTGTGGGGGGCAGATTAGGGGTTAATAAATATAACATAGGGGTCGGCGATGTTAGGGCAGCAGATTAGGGGTACATAGGGATAACGTAGGTGGCGGCGGTTTACGGAGCGGCAGATTAGGGGTTAAAAGTGTAATGCAGGGGTCAGCGATAGCGGGGGCGGCAGATTAGGAGTTAATAAGTGTAAGGTTAGGGGTGTTTAGACTCGGGGTACATGTTAGGGTGTTAGGTGCAGACGTAGGAAGTGTTTCCCCATAGGAAACAATGGGGCTGCGTTAGGAGCTGAACGCTGCTTTTTTGCAGGTGTTAGGTTTTTTTTCAGCTCAAACAGCCCCATTGTTTCCTATGGGAGAATCGTGCACGAGCACGTTTTTGATGCCGGCCGCGTCCGTAAGCAACTCTGGTATCGAGAGTTGCATTTGCGGTAAAAATGCTCTACGCTCCTTTTTTGGAGCCTAACGCAGCATTTGTTTGAACTCTCGATACCAGAGTTAAATTTATGGTGCGGCCAGAAAAAAACCCGCGGAGCGTTAACAGCCCTTTTACCGCCGAACTCTAAATCTAGGCCTAAGATAGCTACAATATAATTAATAATTACATTGTAGCTAGCTTAGGATTTATTTTTATTTTACAGGCAACTTTGTATTTATTTTAACTAGGTACAATAGTTATTAAATAGTTATTAACTATTTAATAACTACCTAGCTAAAATAAAGACAAAAGTACCTGTAAAATAAAACCTAACCTAAGTTACAATTACACCTAACACTACGCTATCATTAAAATAATTACATAAATGAACTACAATTAAATAAAACTAATTACAATTAAATAAAATTAACTAAATTTAAAAAAAAAACCCACTAAATTACAGAAAATCAAAAAAAATTTACAAGAATTTTAAATTAATTACACTCAATCTAAGCCCCCTAATAAAATAAAAAGTCTTCATCCAGGCGGCATCTTCTATCTTCTTCCATCCGGAGCGGGTCCATCTTCAATCCAGCCGACGCGGAGCCATCCTCTTCCATCGACGTCCTAACACTGAATGAAGGTTCCTTTAAATGACGTCATCCAAGATGGCGTCCCTTGAATTCCGATTGGCTGATAGGATTCTATCAGCCAATCGGAATTAAGGTAGGACAAATCCTATTGGCTGATGCAATCAGCCAATAGGATTGAAGTTCAATCCTATTGGCTGATCCAATCAGCCAATAGAATGCAAGCTCAATCCTATTGGCTGATTTCATAGGATTCTATCAGCCAATCGGAATTCAAGGGACGCCATCTTGGATGACATCATTTAAAGGAACCTTCTCTCAGTGTTAGAACGTCGATGGAAGAGGATGGCTCCGCGTCAGCTGCATTGAAGATGGACCCGCTCCGCCCCGGATGGAAGAAGATAGAAGATGCCCCCTGGATGAAGACTTCTGCCGGTCTGGATGTCCTCTTCTGCCCGGATAGGATGAAGACTTCTGCCGGTCTGGAGGTCCACTTGTGCCCGGCTGGGTGAAGACGTCTCAAGGTAGGGTGATCTTCAGGGGGTAGTGTTAGGTTTTTTTAAGGGGGGTTTGGGTGGGTTTTAGAGTAGGGTTGGGTGTGTGGGTGGTGGGTTTTAATGTTGGGGGGGTTGTATTTCTTTTTTTACAGGTAAAAGAGCTGAATGCCCCGCAAAAGGCCCTTTTAAGGGCTATTTGTAATTTAGTATAGGGTAGGGAATATTATTATTTTGGGGGGGCTTTTTTATTTTATTAGGGGGCTTAGATAAGGTGTAATTCATTTAAAATTCTTGTAATTTTTTTTATTTTCTGTAATTTAGTGGGTTTTTTGTACTTTAGTTAATTTTATTTAATTGTAATTAGTTTTATTTAATTGTAGTTAATTTATGTAATTATTTTAATGATAGTGTAGTGTTAGGTGTAATTGTAACTTAGGTTAGGATTTATTTTACAGGTAATTTTGTATTTATTTTAGCTAGGTAGTTATTAAATAGTTAATAACTATTTAATAACTATTGTACCTAGTTAAAATAAATACAAAGTTGCCTGTAAAATAAAAATAAATCCTAAGCTAGCTACAATGTAACTATTAGTTATATTGTAGCTAGCTTAGGGTTTATTTTACAGGTAAGTATTTAGTTTCAAATAGGAATAATTTAGTTAATAATAGTAATATTTATTTAGATTTATTTAAATTATATTTAAGTTTATATTTAAGTATATTTAAGGGTGTTAGGGTTAGACTTAGGTTTAGGGGTTAATAACTTTATTATAGTGGCGGCGGTGTACGGGGGGGCAGGATAGGGGTTAATATATATAATGTAGGTTGCGGTGGGCTCCGGGAGCGGTGGTTTAGGGGTTAAACAATTTATTTAGTTGCGGCAGGGTCCAGGATCGGCAGGATAGGGGTTAATAACTTTATGTAGGTGGCGGCGGTATAGGGGGCGGCAGATTAGGGGTTAATAGGTATAATGTAGGTGGTGGCGGGGTCCGGGAGTGGCGGTTTAGGGGTTAATATATTTATTATAGTTGCAGCGGGGTTCGGGAGCGGCGGTTTAGGGGTTAATATATTTATTATAGTTGAGGCAGGGTCTGGGAGCTGCGGTTTAGGGGTTAATATATTTATTATAGTTGCAGCGGGGTTCGGGAGCGGCGGTTTAGGGGTTAATATATTTATTATAGTTGCGGTGGGCTCCGGGAGCGGCGGTTTAGGGGTTATTATATTTATTATAGTTGCGGTGGGCTCCGGGAGCGGCGGTTTAGGGGTTAATATATTTATTATAGTTGCGGAAGGGTCCGGGAGCGGCGGTTTAGGGGTTAATAACTTAATTTAATTGTGGGGGGCTCCGGGAGCGGCGGTATAGGGGGTAAAACAGTATAGTATAGTGTGGGTGCTTAGTGACAGGCTAGCAAGAAAGTTGCGAATAAGCCGATGAGCAGCGAGATCGATGACTGTCAGTTAACAACAGTCCGCTGCTCATCGCACCGTACTTGATGCGCTGCTTTTTGACAGCTTTCTTGATAAATTTGGCGAACGTATTCAGGTCCGCGGCGGCGATGTTAGGCTTGATAAATAGAGGCCTATGGGTGTAAAAAAACCCAAATTTTTTAAGTTGAATTTCAGGAAACGTGGGCAAAATAAAATATTATGAATGCAAAAAGACATTTTATTTAGAATTACATTTTTAGTTTTATGTCCGCCAGTAGATATTTTGGGGCAACTTAATTAACCATTGATTGGGCAGTGACTAACATGTGTGCACACACAAACATAGAAATACACAAGGAAATACTCACAAAGACATACATGAACAGACACACATGCACACAGAGATACTAACACAGATGACAATAACACATACACACAGACACACACTAAAATATACATAAAAACTAACAGAAACACACACTAACACACAGACAACACAGATACAGAGAGACACTAACAAAAATAGACACACATAGACAGACACGCACATACTAACTACTAACACTAACACACATACACTAACACATAGACACACTAGCACACATACACTAACACAGACACAGATCCTAACAGAAACACACACTAACACATACACACAGACACCAACAGAGATACAGAGAGACATTAACAAACATAGACACACACATACCGACACAGAGAGACTGATATAAACAGACTCACTCACTAGCTGACAAAAGCTGACAACAATTTAGAGATATGATACATTTAAGTAAAAGGGATTCACTCTTACCTTATCAGCTTCAGCTCTAACGTTGACCTTCACTGTTTGCACATAGGTTCTCCACCCTGGGAGTAGGGATGGGTGAATGCTTTGCAACATTCAAAAAAATAAAACTATTTTGAAAACATTTTACAACATTCTAATAATTAGATTTGAATTATGCAATATTTGAATTAAAAAAATTGAAAAATTGATATATTTGTAATATTATTTCTAATGCTTTCTTTAAATGTAATATTCCAATTATGCAATATTCAAAATAGAAACTTTTGAATCAATTAATATAGTTGTATCTTTTATGTATCCATTTACTAAATTACCTTCCACATGAACTATTGAACTTCTGAATAGTATTTGTTAAATCGAATGTTGCATTCAAAATTTTGAATGTGGATAGTCAATCTAATTATGAACATTCGAAAATTAAAGTAACATTTGAAAAACGGAAATAGCATTCGTTATTGAATTTTAATAGATTTTAATTCTTATCAACATTTGATTGTCCAAAAACCAATTTCTTCAGGACTATTTGTTCTACCAAAACGCATTACACTTTCAGCACATTCCCCCATCCCTACCTAAGAGGCCACCTCCTAAATTTTGAGTGCTAATTGTCTAGCGCCAATAGCCCCTACATTAAATTAATTCAGCCCCTGGATCTGCTGGCTTCCACCAGTTTAAAAAAAAAAAAATGTCCCAAACTCCTGGCACCTAAGGGAGTGAAACGCATTGGAATTAGTGTGGCCCGGGCCCCCCTGTGCTCTGCAGTAGTGTGCTCTCATGCAGTTAAAAAAATGGTCCAAGTTCCCCAGCGCACAATGAAATGTGGGCTCAATATAGCACTTGTGTTGGTGCTGCTCTGGGACCCGGCCCCCTGTAATAGCCTGGTTTCACATTGTCCCAAACTCCCAGCACCTTAAGGAAAATGTAGGTTAACGCATACCTGCTTTAGTGTGGTCCAGGCGCACTGGACTCTGCTGTAGCCCACTGTGCTGCAATTTATAAAGTGTCTCAGGTCCCGGCGTGCTATGGAAAAACACTTGTAATAGCGTGCTCTAGCTCTGCCACAATTAAAAAAACAAAAGACACATCCCTGGGAAGTTAAAGAAAGTGGGGGGGCATGTCAGTGCAGCCTGAGTCCTGGGCCCCTGACGGCAGTGAGCCCCCCCCCCCACACCCTGATGGTGGCCCTGTCTCTAAGATGCAACTAAACATTTAATAATGTTTAATAAAGGGATTTCTGTGGTCAACATTAGCATGAACTATTGTTGGACATATCTAACTCAGAGTTCTCTGGTGCACTGAAAATAATGTATATGGAATATTTATTGAGAAAACTTGCCTGATATGCTATACAAATATGGTTGTGGCTCAAAAACAAGTCAAAATTAGGACAGGCCCTAGAATATGAAAAGTCAATAATTCTGGAAAAAAAAACTTTATGAAGAGGGGCAATGTCACATATACAGTGTAAAATACCAAAAATGTGATCTGACAATTGATGTTACTGTACTGAGAAAATAAAAATATAACATTTTTGTTCTTATGCTTGTGAGGTGTGTCACTGTCCATCAATAAAGCAGTGGAACTTATCAACCAGCAAGCAATCAGTTCTATAAGGTCCAGTTGCATCCAATTTTACCAGCTTTATCTCAAAGGGACATTAAACAGTTAAAATCTGTCCAAGATAAACACATTGGGCTTCATTTACCAAGCAGCTATAGCTCCTTCGGAGGCCCACCTGAAACTATAGTAAAGATCCCTGCTCCTTTACCAGTCCGCAACCTAAAAGTTGGCAGATTAAAATCATCCCAATATGATACAATTGGGATGTTTGACGGATGGCTGCTTCTTAACTTAAAGGGACATAATACTCATATGCTAAATCACTTGAAACTGATGCAGTATAACTGTAAAAAGCTGACAGGAAAATATCACCTGAGCATCTCTATGTAAAAAAGGAAGAGATTTTACCTCACAATCTCCTCAGCTCAGCAGAGTAAGTTCTGTGTAAAAAGTTATACTTCAGTTGCTGCCCAGTAAGAAATGAACAGCAGCCAATCAGCATCAGTGGTGCTGAGGTCATGAACTCTTTTACTGTGATCTCATGAGATTTCACATAACTCATGAGATTTCATAGTAGACTTCCTTAAACTGAATAGGGAAATAACATGAGTGTGCATAAGGCTTACTCCCTTGCCTGACCTGGGACAGACATACTGATTTGCTGCTTAAAGTCCTTTGCAATGGGGTGTGAATACTTAGGACATTTTGAGGTAAAATATTTTTCTTTTTTACATAGAGATGCTCAGGTGATATTTTCTAGTAAGCTTTTTACAGCTATGCTGCATAACTTTCAAGTGTTTCAACATTTGGGTGTCATGGCCCTTTAAG
Organism: Bombina bombina; assembly: GCF_027579735.1. NCBI lineage: Eukaryota > Metazoa > Chordata > Amphibia > Anura > Bombinatoridae > Bombina > Bombina bombina. The sequence goes on from NC_069508.1 coordinate 57,339,616, forward strand.
TTTCAGGCAGACCTCTAACTTTGGGGGTAGAAATCAGGTAGAAATCTCAAGGGACTACTGAAAGTATATGGTCTTCACTTATGAAGAAGTAACTACAAGTTAAGAATCAGCAGTCACTGCTTCCTATCCACTGTGGCAGAGATTAAAGATGATTGACATGTCATGCGCCTCTAGTTGTCCGCCAACACGTTCATAAATGTGGTCTTAACATTTTCTTCTTTTTGCTGTAACTCAAAATAAATGATATAATTTTGTTCAGAGGCAACTGAAGTCTTCAGACCTACTTACATTGTGTCTTTTTTATTCTAATTACAGATCCCACTCTTAAGGTAGATGACAGTAATACACGTATACTGATTGGCTGTTTAGTTGCCATCATTTTCATTCTTGTGGCAATCATTGTTATAATACTTTGGAGACAATTTTGGCAGAAGATGCTTGAGAAGGTAAGAACATAATCTAGGTTCCCCCAAATAAACTCTATTCGTAATTGTAATCTTCATGTTAAGCCGTTGTGTCATAATTAAATTGTTTTTACCAGTGGGCCTTATTTAAAGGGACAATTTATCCAAAAACATTCTCTCCTTTAATTTGTTTCCAATTATCTATTTTACCTAGCTATAGGCTATTGAGAAACTATGTAAACACAGTCAGCAGAAGAAATGACACTCACAGTGGGAGTTGGAAGAGATAACGCTCTAAAACATTAATTTTCAATTGTTCTTTCTAAGTATTGTACAGAGACAGAAATAAGCAAGGGAAGAATTTGAGTGATAAGATAACAAGATCTGATCTGTCAGCAAGCCAAGCCTTTTTTTGATGGGCTGGATTTCAAAGTGTAAACCCAGCTATTTATTTTGCAAAAAGAGGCATAAATGAGCAATTTCTCATACATTTTATATGCTGCAGCTGGTATAACATTCAGGGAAAAACAATTTTACAGCGAACTGTCGCTCTAAAGGATCACTAAATACAGTAAAATTGTATAACTTACAAATGTACAATAAAAAGACGATGGGGTCAATTTATTAAAAGCCAGGCAGACATGATTCGCTATAGCATTGCGAAATGCTTGTGCAATGCTGCCCCCTGCACATTTGCGGCCAATTGGCCGCTAGCAGGGGGTGTCAATCATCCAGATCGTATCTGATCGGGATGATTGCGCACCGCCACCTAAAAGGTGTCGGAACAAGTTAAGGAGCAGTGGTCTTGCAACCGCTGCTTCTTAACTTCACTTTCCAGATCGCCAGAAACTAAAGCAGAATCCGCTGTTTATTAAATCTCCCCCAATGTAGCACTTACTTGGAATTTGAAATGAGCAGTAGAATATTTTCTGGCAAATTTCAAAGTTAATAAAAATTTTCCTCCCCCTGTATCATGTGACAGCCATCAGCCAATCACAAAATGCATATATGTAAAAACTGTGCACTCTTGCACATGCTCAGTAGGAGCTAGAGCCTAAGAAAGTGTGTATATAAAAAGATTGTGCCCGTTTTGATAATAGAAGTATATTGTAGAGGTTTTTTTTGGAATTGCATGCTTTATCTGAATCATAAAACTATTAATAAGGTTATTCACAGCAAACCAATTGGTAATATTTTGTAAGAATATAGTTCTAGTTATAGGAATATTCTAGTGTAATAAAAATAAAATGCTCTGTTTCATTAGAATTTTTATTATTAAAAAAATTCCCTTTTTAATGTGTGTTTAACTCTTACAAAACGGTTAAAAGAAGAATATAGTGAAAGCAGTGATAAGCATACGCATGTATGCATGCCGTGACTATGTATTTAACCTCTTTGCAACGGTTAAGCACATAATAAAATAAATGACTTTGTTTAAAATTACCCTAATGAAGTAGAACCAGATTACAAGTGGCATGCTTAATAACTTTTTGGCTTGCGTGCTTGCTGCGCTCAAAGTATAAATATATTGCGGCCCGGTGAGAGCTCGGATTACAAGTTGAAAGTAAAAAGATAGTGCTCGAGAGAAAGTAGTCCTGAAGTGTGTTAACTTCAGGACTACAGATTCAGCGACCACACTAACCTCTCCCCATAAAACATTATCAATTGTGCGCTTACCCCACAACACGTTAGGCCAACTGCACTAAACCCAAAATTAATTAGGAATACTTTAAATTCCAATGTTCTTTTATAGATAGATAGATAGATAGATAGATAGATAGATAGATAGATAGATAGATAGATAGATAGAAAGGTAGATAGATATTGAATATAGAGATATATATAGAAATAATTTATTTAAAAATAAAATAAAAAATTTTTTATGTAAAGAACATAGGAATTTCAAGTATTTAAAATATATGGTACCAAAATGCAATCAGCTATATGTAGATATATGTATTTATAAATAAATAGAACATATTCTGCTATGCAAAGAACATTGGAATGTTAAATATTCATATTTTCATATCAGGTTAGCGCACATGAGAATATGCAATCGGGTTTGCACGCGAATTGGGTGTTAGTTTTTTTTCCACTTTTTTGCTCCATTGACTTCTATGGGGAAATACATGAACACGCACGCAATATTCTAAGTTCCGCTTTTTGCTCTCGTTGGGTTAGCGCAAGAGCAAAAACAGTTTAATTTCAACTCATAATACAAGCGCAACTTAACGGGCTTAAAAAGCTTACTTCTCGCTCGAGTAGGAACATTAAATAACGCTCAATCTAGCCATCTTTAACTTATCTCATCAGTACCATAACTTTATATGATCATGCGAGAGAGGTAGGATAATTTACCAAAACCACACACTCACTTATAAATAGAAAAATAAATTGAGATAAGTATAAAATTAGTAAAAAGATGAATTATTGGGTTGAAAAACTAAGTAGACAATCAATCAATTACATAATTAACACACAACAGAAATTAATTTTCATGAAGCAATCAGCAATTGTTTTACAACAGAAAACAACAAACCCAATGGCCAGTGGACCCTAAAACACATTCTGACCATAATACTTAAGCATACCAAGCAGTACACATATATAGTTTATATGTCTAGCACTTTCTTAATATATTTAATGGGACACTAAAGTCAAAATGAAACTTTCATGATTCAGATAGAGCATGCAGTTTTATGAGACTTTCCAATTTACTTATATTAACAAATTTTGCACATTCTTTTTATATACAAACTTTCTGAGGCACCAGCTCTGACTGAGCATGTGCACAAGTTCACAGGGTATTCATTTACTAGCCTCTGATTGGCTGATGGCTGTCACAGGATAGAGGGGGCCGGCAAAAAGGGAAAAAATAAATTTCTCAGAAAAAGAATCCACTGCTTATTTGAAATCCAGAGTGCGTGTTATTGCATTGTTTTTTTATTATATACGTATTAATTATGTAATTTTATTGTATTTAGTGGTCCTTTAAGAGCAAGCGGAAAGCACCTCCCTCAGTAGCACTCAAAACATCAAGGTCACTCTGAAAGTGTTAGCCCAATCCTGCTACAGATCCAGTTTGGAAAGCAACCATGTTACATAGCAGTACAAATTGAAATTGCCATAAAAAAAAAGATTATTCAGGGTTCTAAACAACTTATTGTAATCAGTGTAAGAGTTGTATGAATGGAAATCTACTAAAAATGGAAAATGCACTGCAAAATATCCCAAGTTTATATCCCAACTGATTTTTTGAGTATTCTCATTGCCTCTCTTCTTTACTCAGGCATCACGGAGGATGTTAGATGAGGAGCTGACGGTAAGCCTCTCCCTTCCCAGCGACTCGAGCATGTACAACACCAACCGACGGCATGATTCTGTCTCAGCTAGCGAGCAAGAATCTAATTCCACATATGAAAGAATATTTCCCCTAGGTCCAGATTACCAGGAGCCTACACGACTCATAAGAAAACTTCCTGAATTCACAACTCAAGCAGTAGGAGAAGAAGAAGCTGGTAAGTAATAGACCTCTAAGATAGCATTCAAATGTGCTGCAATATTTATATTGTTAAACTTATTGAATTCAAGGTAAGCCTTGAGGAATAATAAACAAAAACAAAAAAAATAATATATATATATATATATATATATATATATATATATATATATATATAAATATATATAAATACAGTCCAGCAATTGCACTTTCTGGATTTAAATCACAGCAAACTTTATTGTGAACGTTTTCGGAGCATTCACTCCTTCCTCAGAGGTCTGAGGAAGGAGTGAATGCTCCGAAAACGTTCACAATAAAGTTTGCTGTGATTTCAATCCAGAGAGTGCAATTGCTGGACTGTATTTATTGAGAATTTTTTTGGACCCTGGTACTTGTTTTTTGCGCGAGTGGGAGTGCGCTTTTCCAATTTATTAATTTTATATATATATATATATATATAAATATTGTTCTTCCTCTTTGATAGGCTTTATCATTGTCTTGGCTATACCCACATATACATGTTGGTAGGCACTTTGGCTATATCCACATATTAATATCCTCTAATCCAACTGATCAGTGCTACACTGGGTGATGACATCTGTTTGATTTATCCTGCCAGTACCATAGCTTTGTATGTCAAATAAATGGTAATAATAATGATTTTCTATCTTTGTGCATGTATATGGTGTTAAAAATGTTTCTCGGATAGAATGCTGACTGACAGAATGCTGAAGCACATTTGTCCGCCAGACATAGGTCCAGAAGATTATATTCCGAGTGGAGCAATGACAGACATTCCCGCTACTCACTATCAGATGGTCCTGGATGTCGAACAGCACAATCACACAATCAAGTAAATTGCGCAAACGAACACAATTACATCATCCTTAGAAAAAGCTGGAAATTTAAATATATATTGAGATTTAATACGGGAAAATGCAAGGTTCTACATTTTGGAAGTAAAAATAAGCAGGCAACGTATTATTTAAATGGGACAAGACTTAGCCAAACACAGGAGGAAAGGGATTTGGGGGTAGTAATAGATAAAAAGCTAAAGATGGGTGCACGATACAGGGCAGCAGCTTTAATAAGATACTAGCATGTTTTAAAAGAGGCATTGACTCAAGGGAGGAAAGCATAATTCTGTCACTATATAAAGCCCTGGTAAGACCTCACCTTGAGTATGGAGTGCAGTTCTGGGGACCAATCGCAAAAAAAGGTATTGCAGAACTAGAAAAAGTTCAGAGATGGGCCACAAAGCTAATAAGGGTATTGGAGAATTTAACCTATGAGGAGAGGCTACCCAAACTGGGTCTGTTTTCTTTAGAAAAAATGCTTTTAAGAGGTGACATGATTACTTTATATAAATATATTCAAGGCCCATATACAGAGATGGCAGAAGCTCTATTTATTCCAAGAAAATTGTTTGTGACCAGAGGTCACAATTTAAGGTTGGAGGAAAGGAGATTTAATCTCCTGCAACGGAAACGTTTTTTCACTGTAAGAGCAATAAAATTGTGGAACTCATTACCAAAGGAGGTAGTGAATGCCAATACTCTAGATACACTTAAAAATTATTTGGATACATTTCTGTCTATAAACAAAATTCATGGATATGATTGCTAGTATTAAATGGGTCACCTTTCAGTGGGATTATATAAGCTTAACTGGAAGCTTTTTGTATATATTTTAGATTTATATAGGTTGAACTCGATGGACTTCAGTCCTTTTTCAACCTCATCTATTATGTTACTATGTTACTATTGTATAAATACCAGTACTGAGTAAAAAGGTTTTTTTTATATTAATGTTGCATCCAATAATTAGGAGAATACAAAAATAAATAAATTAAATAATCATATCTAAGTAAAATAAATAATAATAATAATAGTTAAAAATGAAAAATATGTTCATAAAGACAAGTAAGGGAGTAAGAAAAATGTTACATCAAGGTTACGCATACATTGTAGACAAAAAAAAATGTAACCTATTGGAGATGTTCAAAAAAACACCACTGTCTCTGTGACAGAACATTTGACTCAGCTCCTTTAGGTTTTCAGTTGTATACAATACATGTTTTAATAGAAGATAACCATACCATACCATTAATATACTGCATATCTGTAATGCTTGTGGGATATTCCACTATCAGACCAAACTTGGCCAGTAGTCAAGTGGAATGATAGGAAATATCCCAGAGCAGAGAGAGGGTTTGTAAAATGAGGTAAGCAGTACTCACAGAAGGCAGGGCAGTACTCAGCGGCAGGAAGGTAATCCAGCAGTATGGAAGTTCAGGGGTAAAGCAATAGAAGGACCGGGAACAGGCAGGAGTCAGCATCAAAAGGATATCCAGCAGTATACCAGTTCAGGGGTAAACCAAAAGAATGGTCAGACAGGCAGAGTTCATCAACAGTAAAGCAGTCCAACAATTCAGGGGTTAAGGCAAGCAGAGTAGTCAAAGCAGGCAGAGTTCATTAAAGGTAAAAGCAATCCAGCAATTCAGAGGTTAAGGCACGCAGCGTAGTCAAACAGGCAGAGTTCATCAACAGTTATGCAATCCAGCAATGCAGAGTTTAAGGCAAGCGGCGTAGTCAAACAGGCAGAGTTCATCAACAGTTAAGCAGTGCAGCAATTCAGAGGTTAAGGCAAGCAGAGTAGTAAAAACAGGCAGAGTTCAGGAACAGTGAATCAATACAGCAATTCAGCATACAGATATACAGCATCCAGGAGCATAAGAATTAACACCTATACTTGGGCACAGGTGAGAGAGACTGAGGCCTTTACATAGGGAAGACAGGGTGGCCGGTGATGATGTTGTCACTGTGCTGCAGTTACACTGCCGTATCCCTAGCAACAGGAGGGAGTGCCTGTGTCCATGGCAACGGCAACAGCAGAGCAGAGGAGCAGAGTGACAGAGCCCCCTTCTCAAAGTGTACCTCCGGGACCCTACATAGGCTTGGTGGGATGTGCTGCATGAAATCTGGAGACCAAAAATGGAGCATGCACATCACTGGCAGGAACCCAGAAATGATCTGCCACGCAGTAGCCCTTCCAGTGTACGAGGTACTGTAGTTGCCTGTGCCTGTATCTGGAGTCTAGGATCTTAGCACCCTTTTACTCAGGTTCACCATGAATCAGGAGCGGGGAGGAGGTGGTCAGAGCTGAGTACATCTGTTCTTGAAGAAAGGCTTGAGTAACGAGATGTGGAAGACAGGGTGTATGCGTAGGGTTCTGGGCAAGGCCACTTTGTAGGCACAGGAGACAGTCTTTTAAGGACCATGTAGGGGACGATAAACCTAGGCCCTAATTTGTGACGGGGTTGACGTAGACGAATATGTCGAGTAGAGACCCAAACACAGTCACCTACCGAAAAGGCACGAACAGAAGCTCTATGATGATCAGCAAACCTCTTGTATCTGGAGACAGCTGAACGTAACTGAGAGCGAATACGTTACCAATGAGTAGTGAGGTTAGCAACGTGTCGGTCGGTCTGCAGCAGGAACCCCTGTGGATAGAGCAGAAAGAGGAAAGACACGAGGTTGGTAACCTGCTGCAGCTTGAAATGGAGAACATCGTAGATGGCGTCCCTCGAATTCCGATTGGCTGATAGGATTCTATCAGCCAATCGGAATTAAGGTAGGAAAAATCAGTTTCGCTGATCGGAACAGCCAATAGAATGCAAGGCCAATCGGATTGAACTTCAATCCGATTGGCTGATTGAATCAGCCAATCAGATTTTTCCTACCTTAATTCCGATTGTCTGATAGAATCCTATCAGCCAATCGGAATTCGAGGGACGCCATCTTGGATGACGTCCCTTAAAGGAACCTTCATTCGTCTGGTAGTCGTCGGGCCAGCAGGATGTTTCACGTTGGAGTTCTGCAAGATGGAGCCGCGGTTGGATGAAGATAGAAGATGCCGCTTGGATGAAGACATCTGCTGCTTGGAGGACCTCTTCTGCCCCGATCGGATCAAGTCTTCTGCCGTTCCGGATGTCCTCTTCTGTCCCATCGGTGGCTGGCTGGCGACAACACAAGGTAGGGTGATCTTCAGGGGGTAGTCTTAGGTTTTTTTAAGGGGGTTTGGGTGGGTTAGAGTAGGGGTATGTGGGTGGTGGGTTTTAATGTTGGGGGGGTTGTATTTTTTTTTACAGGTAAAAGAGCTGATTAGTTTGGGGCAATGCCCCGCAAAAAAGCCCTTTTAAGGGCTGGTAGAAGAGCTGATTACTTTGTAATTTTGAATAGGGTAGGGCATTTTTTTATTTTGGGGGGCTTTATTATTTTATTAGGGGGCTTAGATTAGGTGTAATTAGATCTTGTAATTCTTTTTTTATTTTCTGTAATTTAGTGTTTGTTTGTTTTTGTACTATAGTTTAGTTTATTTAATTGAATTTTATTTTAGGTAATTGTTATCAATTAATTTAATTAATTTAATGATAGTGTAGTGTTAGGTTTAATTGTAACTTAGGTTAGGATTTATTTTACAGGTAATTTTGTAATTATTTTAACTAGGTAGCTATTAAATAGTTATTAACTATTTAATAGCTATTGTACCTAGTTAAAATAAATACAAAGTTGCCTGTAAAATAAATATAAATCCTAAAATAGCTACAATGTAACTATTAGTTATATTGTAGCTATCTTAGGGTTTATTTTATAGATAAGTATTTATTTTTAAATAGGAATAATTTAGTTAATAATAGTAAGTTTTATTTAGATTTATTAAAATAATATTAAAGTTAGGGGGTGTTAGTGTTAGACTTAGGTTTAGGGGTTAATAAGTTTAATATAGGTGGCGGCGGTATAGGGGGGCAGGATAGGGGTTAATAAGTTTAATATAGGTGGCGGCGGGGTCCGGGAGCGGCGGTTTAGGGGTTAAACATTTAATTTAGTTGCGGCGGGGTCGGGGAGCGGCGGTTTAGGGGTTAATGAGTTTAATGTAGGTGGCGGCGATGTAGTGGGGGGCAGGATAGGGGTTAATAAATGTAATGTAGGTGGGGGTGGGCTCCGGGTGCGGCGGTTTAGGGGTTAAACAATTTATTTAGTTGCGGCGGGGTCCGGGTTCCACAGGATAGGGGTTAATAACTTTAATATAGGTGACGGCGGTATATGGGGCAGCAGATTAGGGGTTAATATGTATAATGTAGGTGGCGGCGGGGTCCGGGAGTGGCGGTTTAGGGGTTAATATATTTATTATAGTTGTGGCGGGGTCCAGGAGCGGCGGTTTAGGGGGTAATAACTTTATTTAGGTTTGGGGGGCTCCGGGAGCAGCGGTTTAGGGGGTAAAACAGTATAGTTTAGTGTGGGTGCTTAGTGACAGGCTAGCAAGAAAGCTGCGAAGAAGCCGATGAGCAGCGAGATCGATGACTGTCAGTTAATAACAGTCCGCTGCTCATCGCCCCATACTTGGTGCGCGGCTTCTTGACAGCTTTCTTGATAACTTTGGCGAATGTATTCAGGTCCACGGCAGCGATGGTAGGCGAGCGTATTGCGCCGGCGAATGCAGGAAAGTAGACGGCTTCATACATAGAGGCCTGTATATTTAGGCAGATACCATGTGCTTATTCTAGCCCCATACCTTCTTCAAAAAGTATGAATCCTATTTGTGTATGTTCCTGCTAATCCATAATACTCTACAAAACTCTGCTATTTGTTTCTTATTGATCTTCTTTGGGACCGATGTCTAAGATGAAGGAAAAAATTTTGTCTAATATTTATCCTTAAGAGGTAGAGACAGACCAGATTTGTAAGTTATTTCTATAAGAGAAAATCAAATCACCTGGCCCACTGACTAACTCATTTGTTTAAAATCTATCCTACTAGGCAAGCAATAACAAACTTATTTTTGTCCATAATCTACCATTACATTGTACAGTGGCCTTGTTTCATTTTCTGCTTCTCAAAAAGAAATTTCATATAATCTGTAATTTTCAGTGTAATTTTCTTTCTCAATGAATATTATCATACGGGTTTAAAGGGTTATTGTATGTTATTTAACGTTCTGGACATACATTTAAAAAAGGAACCTAAACTTTTGATTTACTTGTCTACATATTTGTAGTTGTCTAAGTTGAATGGCCAAAAAATGGTAAAATCCTTATATTGTAATTTAAAATGGGTTGCCATCTGGAGACTTTAATTTTACTTTATAACCTTTTCTTTACTTAAGGTGGAAGTTCTGCTGGAAAATCAGCTTTGCCTACTGGTGCTGATGGAGTTCCACATTATGCTGAGGCAGATATAGTGAATTTACAGGGTGTGACGGGTGGTAACACATACTCTGTCCCTGCCATCACCATGGATCTTCTGTCTGGTAAAGAGGTAGCAGTAGAAGAATTTCCCATGAAGTACCTCAACTTCAAAGAAAAACTTGGAGAAGGACAGTTTGGAGAGGTCTGTATATTTTTTGTAACCTATGTTTTTGACTAAAATCTTTGTTGTAGGCAAATTTATTTTAGTAATCAAAAACTGTGATACAGTCTCTTTCTCTTCAAAAAAATATGTTTAGGAACAAAAATGAGTGCTTAGCGGTGTAGCATGGATGTAAGAAGATCAGTGAATTTTAAAATATCTCAAGCAGATAAAGAAAGATACGAAATGTGTAAACTTACATTACATTTGCCTCAACTCTACAGGGTGATAGACGGTTCTTATTGTGTATGCATGCACATAGTACACTTACAACTGGCTGACAACAGCTACAATTCAGCAAGTATGCGCATTTTCATCAATTAAATGGAAGGGTTGAATAGTTTATGGCCATTCTGTAAATAAACCACATTTGACCTTGTGGAGCTATAACTGCAACAGAAAACTTAGGCTTTCCAAATTATCCTGTTTCTGATGGTTTACTGGTCACCAATGAAGTAATAAAGGCATTAATTTCCATGAAGATTTTAGGATCATAGACTCAGGGATATAAATAGATATCAGTGTATATCTTGTGTGACTTTTGATCTCTCGCTAGGTACATCTTTGTGAGGCAGAAAAAATGGAAGATTTCTTGGACAAAGATGTGATTTTGGAGACCACTGGAGGTCAGCCAACCTTAGTGGCTGTGAAAATGCTACGGGCAGATGCCAATAAAAATGCCAGGTTGGTATATCCAAGTAAAAATTATGAATCCAAAACATTACTTTACCTTAAATGATTATATACACCATACACTTTGTGCAGGTTGAGATACATTTGAACATATAAGATTTCATTCTTCATAAATATACACAATATTCGGAATCTATATTTCCATTCAAAAATTAAATTAAGAATAACACAATATTTGGGGGGTACAGTATATTTGGGTTACCATAAGAAAAAATTATTTACAAAAACATTTCATTATGGTCAAAAAGCCTTTAGTTCCTTTTAACTAATATTAGTTCTTAATATATCAACCCCCGATTGCAGTTGTCAGGAATTAAGAAGCAGCGGTCTTAAGATGGCTGCTTCTTAACTCGTCCGCCACCTCTGAGGCGGCGGACAGCAATCCACCCGATCGGATATAATCGGGTTGATTGACACTCACTGCTAGTAGCCGATTGGCCGCGAATGAGCAAAGGGCAGCATTGCACAAGCAATTAACTAGAAATGCTTGTGCAATATGCTGTTGGCATTTATCGATGTGCGGCGGACAATTAAAATTGGCCCCATTATCTCTATGTAATAAAACACAAATTATGTGTTGATAATATCAATAGGGATCTATTATCATGGCCCTACTACTGGTTTGCTTATAAATATAGATCTGCTAAATATTAACAAGCATAGGCTTCCAATTATTAGCCATGTAGTGTCAACCTGTCAAGAAAATTTGGTGGACAAGATAAGAGATTTGTTGAGAACAATAAATATTTTGTTCAGGGAAGCCATCAACACCACAGATTCCAAGATAATGTGTATATGGAGAAAATTGCTTGTACAGTTGTGCTCATAAGTTTACATACCCTGGCAGAATTTATGATTTCTTGGCCATTTCTCAGAGAAAATGAATGATAACACAAAAACTTTTCTTTCACTCATGTTTAGTGTTTGGCCGAAGTAATTTATTAACAATCAATGGTGTTACTTTTTTTAAATCATAATGACAACAGAAACTACCCAAATGACCCTGATCAAAAGTTTACATACCCTGGTGATTTTGGCCTGATAACATGCACACAAGTTGACACAAAGGGGTTTGAATGGCTATTAAAGATAACCATCCTCACCTGTGATCTGTTTGCTTGTAATTAGTGTGTGTGTATAAAATGTCAATGAGTTTCTGGACTCCTGATAGACCCTTGCATCTTTCATCCAGTGCTGCACTGGATTCTGAGTCATGGGGAAAGAAAAAGAATTGTCAAAGAATCTGTGAGAAAAAAAGTAGTTGAACTGTATAAAACAGGAAAGGGATATAAAAAGATATCCAAGGAATTGAGAATACAAATCAGCAGTGTTCAAACTCTAATCAATGAGTGGAAAATGAGGCGTTCTGTTTGATAACATACTGCATTCATCTTGCCATCAATTCTGACCAAATTTTCTGTGCCTTTGTAGCTCACACATCCCCAAAACATCAGCGATCCACCTCCGTGTTTCACAGTAGGAATGGTGTACCTTTCATCATAGGCCTTGTTGACATGACTCCTCTCCAAATGTAGCATTTATGGTTGTGGCCAAAAAGCTCAATTTTGGTCTCATCACTCCAAATGACTTGGTGCCAGAAGTTTTGAGGCTTGCCTCTGTGCTGTTTGGCGTATTGTAAGTGGGATACTTTGTGGCATTTGCGTAGTAATAGCTTTCTTCTGGCGACTCAACCATGCAGCCCCTCTTTCTTCAAGTGCCTCCTTATTGTGCATCTTGAAACAGACACACCACATGTCCTGTATTTCACCTGAAGTTATTTGTGGGTTTGTCTTTGCATCCTGAACAATTTTCCTGGTAGTTGTGGCTCAAATTTTAGTTGGTCTACCTGACCGTGGTTTGGTTTCAACAAAACTCCTCTTTTTCCACTTCTTTATTAGAGTTTGAACACTGCTGATTTGCATTCTCAATTCCTTGGATATCTTTTTATATCCCTTTCCTGTTTTATACAGTTCAACTAACTTTTCCCGCAGATCCTTTGACAATTCTTTTGCTTCCCCCATGATTCAGATTCCAGAATCGTCAGTGCAGCATTGGATGAAAGATGCAAGGGTCTGTCAGGAGTCCAGAAACTCATTGACCTTTTATACACACACTAATTACAAGAAAACAGATCACAGGTGAGGATGGTTACCCTTTAATAGCCATTCAAACCCCTTTGTGTCAACTTGTGTGCATGTTATCAGGCCAAAATCACCAGGGTATGTAAAACTTTTGATCAGGGTCATTTGGGTAGTTTCTGTTGTCATTATGATTTAAAAAGAGTAAACACAGTTGATTGATAATAAATGGCTTCAGACAAACACTAACCATGAGTGAAAGAAAAGTTTTTGTCATTTGTGTTATCATTCAGATTCTCTGAAAAATGGCCAAGAAATCATACATTTTGCCAGGGTATGTAAACTTATGAGCACAACTGTAAGTATAAACACCTTCCAAAATTGCTAAATAAATAGATTTTCACATGGAAAATGGAAGGATGATCCCAACCTACAATATACCTTAAAACATATCTTGGAATCTGATATTTTCACCCTTCTTAATCGATTTATTGTTACTCACCATCTTTGAATGTTATAAAAGCATTCTATTTGAGGAAAGGGTCCATGGAGGTTGCTGCTACCCCTTCAAATATCTTCTTCTTCTAGGAGGTGTCCAGAGTTTCTTTTCTGTTTAATTCATTTTCATATTAAACTGAGTGGCGATAAAGTAATCTTTTTTCCCCCCCTGAAAATATCAGACAAAAATTTTCACAATAGGTCCCATAACATCTGGTAGACTCACCAAAATTAAAGTAGAATTTATTTTATAATATCCAAGTTTAATCAAAATATCAAAGAAGTAAAAATAAACAGGAGCTTTATTCTTATACTGTATAATAAACATTATCTGCTAGTTTAAAAGGTATTCATTTGGAAAGTCATCAGTTAAGTGCTCACTTTAAGAAATTCAAAGCCTGAACTCTGCACTTCCTAGACTTTCTTGATTACATTATACATAGGGTGACCATATTGCCGCTTTAAAAAGGGACACATATGAAAAATACATATGTCAGGGTTCTTATACAAAACATCTCTTTAAACAGCCCTGACATATGTATTTTTCATGTGACCCTTTATAAAGCGACAATATGGTCACCCTAATTATACACATCATCAATGCAGAGTGGCATTATAATAGATCCCATCAATTAATGATTTCCTCAAACTTTTAAATGTGTACATTCATAACAATGTTTAAATGAATAACCAGAACGCTGACATATATTTATATGTTTGCCCTTTAAACTGATAATCCCTGAGACTCTTTAAACCTATGGATCTTCTATGTGTTTTCTTTTATCCTGAAAAGAACCTCAATTGGATAAATAAGAAGACACCTTGGGGTAGTTTTATCAGAGCTTCAACTGATAATACGCTGTAATCCTGTGTCAAATTCAACGCAAGATTGATCCGCTGTAGTTAACAAAGTGTCAAGATCGTCAAATGTTGAAATTGTGATGTAATATACGCTCCCGCAATCTCAATCCGATGCAGATCGATGCTTGCATCATTCCAGATGTTTTCGAATTCCCATTCAACTCTATTTGACCCTGTTCCCGATTTATCAAACATGGTACGCTCGTGTCAATTCCGACGCAGCGTACCTATAATTCAAACCGCCACACTTGAGGCCGTGAATGCTATAGAAATCAATGGGAGTTTGAAAACACAGAAAGGTTATGTTCAATGCTGCAAGACGAAGCATATTAGATAATAAAAGTAAATTAGAAACTTTATTAAAATTGTATACACTTTCTAAATCAAACAATATTATTGCTCCAAATTTGGTGCAAAGTATTACTCCAAATTTGGTGCACTAGTAGATATAGGGATAAAAATAAAATACATTACTACTTATGGATTATGTTACATCTTTGTCTCTCATTACAAAGCAAGGGAACAATATTATTGTTCCAAATTTGGTGCAAAGTATTGCTCCAAATTTAGTCCACTAGTAGATATAGGGGCATATTTATCAATGTGCAAGTGGACATAATACGATGTAGCGTATCATGTCCGCTGCATTCGCTATCACCATTTATCATTGCACCAGCATTGCTGGTGCAATGCCGCCCCCTGCAGATTTGCGGCCAATCGGGCGCTAGCAGGGGGTGTCAATCAACCCGATCGTATTCAATCGGGTTGATTTCAGTCCGCTGCCTCAGGGCAGGCGGACAAGTTATGGAGCAGCGGTCTTTAGACAAGGAAACAAGGGACATCAAGCACCATACGGAGCTTGATAAATTGACCCCATAGAGATACAAATGAAATAAATGCATAACATAATATAGCTAACTTCTTTTTTTTTTTTTTTTGATAAATCTATTTTCACCATGTTTAAGGCATGTAATACAAGTCCCACTCTCCACTTCGCCCCATATTTGACGCAACACTTTTCACACCAAATTTTATGCAATACTTCTAAACAACCCACAAACTAGTGAAAGTTTACTTAACATTAAACTGTCATGATTCAGATATAGCAAAAATTAAAATCACCTCTTTACTGTCATGCTATTTTCAGTGTTTTTCTCCCCCTTCCTCTTGAATTTCATTTTCATTTAGAAATGTAATCTTATATGCCAGCCCATATTATAACACCTGTGTAGGGGTGGTGTTTAAAACTAGACTGCAATCGGGATGGGTTACACAGGTGCAGAGAAAAAACTGTCCCAGCTCTTAAAATATCCATTTTTAAATAAATACATATGATACCCTGATTACATGTTATATTCACAATTATTCATGCTCAGAATAATAATAAATTTACACTATAAACATATGGTGGTATAAATAAACACAGAAATATGAAAGACAACATTGTTTAAAACAAAAAAAGGAATTTAGGGACATGTAAATATGTTTGCAAAAGATTTCTGACATAACACATATATATATATATATATATATATATATATATACACACACACACACACAAGTATGTGCAAAGATATATGTACAAATTCTAGCATTAATAATAATTTAAAAAAAACAAAAAAAACGTGAGATAGGCATATTATGATTTATAGAAATACAAATACACATTAATTTATGTGGAAATATCAAATATCAGTTTTTTGTATAACAAATACATAGAAAATAACTTTCTATGAGATATTATTGTTTGTTCAGGTATATATCTAGCTATTTCCTTGACATTAACAGATAAACAATAAAAGATTAGCTTTAGAGAAATGTGCTAGTTCATGGACAGTAATGAAATGGTATAAATAAAGTTGGAAAAAACAGAATATCCGCAACATTGATGACTCTTATTTATTTCCGTACTTGACGTGCGTGTTTTTGACAGACTTTTTAATAAATAAGGGCATCGTATGTAGATTTGCGGCAGCGATGTCTGGCGAGCTTATTGACTCCAGCAAATGCGTCAAGATTGACGCAATGATAAATAGGCCCCCTTAACTATTAAAAATGAGGCCCTTTAAATAAGCCTACAATCTTGTTATTGTAAAAAATTGGGAATCAACAAATAAGATATAGATACAAGCCAAATTATTTTATACAAAGTCTAAACATTGGTGGATATAAATATTAAAGTAATATACCAGAGTTTCAGGGGAAGGAAACCCAGGATATTGTAAAACAAATTTCAGATCTTATGATCCCCCAATTTGAATTCCATAAAGTAGAAATAGTAAATCTCACGGCCGAGGTCAAACAGTTTACGCATAGATTGAACGAGGCAGAGCAACGTATATCGGACTTAGAGGATAGTAATGACAGCGATTATAAGGTAGCAGTCAACCCAGATTACAAATATTCAGTCTAAATTGAACAAACTTGAGGATCGAAATAGGCGCAATAATATAAAAGTAATTG
Organism: Bombina bombina; assembly: GCF_027579735.1. Taxonomy (NCBI): domain Eukaryota; kingdom Metazoa; phylum Chordata; class Amphibia; order Anura; family Bombinatoridae; genus Bombina; species Bombina bombina. The sequence continues at coordinate 57,356,522 of NC_069508.1, forward strand.
GCATACCTGAAACTTCAAACTACCATGACCTGATTGACTTTATGTCTAAGACCTTACCTAAGGCCTTAGGTATGGATCCTAATTTGCTTCCTCTGTTAGTAGAGAGGGTGCACCGCATAGGCCCCTTAAAACATCTTCCTGACGACTCTAGTAAGAGCAGGCCGGTAGTTGCAAGGTTCCTGAATATTCAGGACAAACTCAAAATTATGCAGATTTACAAAAAAAAAATCCCTTTTCAATTCAGGACAAAAATATATTTATATTCCAAGATTTTTCATTAGAAACTTCTCTTCAACGTAAAGAAATAACCCCTCTTTGTTCTAAATTTATTGCTAATGGCTACAAGGCCACGGTGACATACCCTGCTAAATTTAAACTAACTACTGATTCTGAGACATTGATTATGAATAATCCTGAGGAAGTAAGAGATTTTACAAAAAAAAATGGCATTACGCTATAAAGATGATAATGAATATAAAATACCTCAGACTCCTATTTTTAAATATGAAAATACTGGATTTCTTTATGGTATGACCACGGTTTCAATTTTATGGTCAGGTAAAAATGGTGATAAGTATAGGCCTAGATGCATTTCTTTTTTATCCCTTTTTTTTTCTCTTCTCTCTCTCCCCTCTTTCCAATGTTCCTTCCCTTACCCCCTCTCTCACCTCTTTCTTGGAAATAAAGAGTTAAGGGGAAAAAGGAAAAAAAAAAAAAAAAAAAAAGAAATGTTAAATCCAAATATAAGTATAAGAGATGATTAACCTGGCCTCCTGGAATGTATGGGGTATCACTTCCCCACAGAAAAGGAAAAAAATACTAATTGATATTGCTTGTTTACAGGAGACTCATTTAAATGCAGTAGAACTGCCCAAGCTTAAATCTGGTTGGGTTGGCGAAGTGATAGGTACCCCCTGTATAGACAGGAAAAAGGGAGTGGCCTTACTGTTTCGCAAAAATCTCCCATATGTAATTAATGATGTTGAATTTGATAAGGAAGCACGGTATCTAATTATTCAACTTACATTAGCAGGTACTCCTTTAATATTATGCAATCTTTATGGCCCTAATAAAAAAGATAAGAAGTTTTGGGAAACTTTGCAAGCTAAACTGCTACCCTTTCTTAACCGCAATTTAATTGTTGTAGGTGATTTTAACCTTACAGATTTCCCTACTCTGGATAGACTTAAACCATCTTTGAATAAAGATAATAAGCTACAGACGAAACTCCTTAAAATTTTTAAAAACTTATTAAACTTAAAAGACATCTGGCGGATACAAAATCCTGATTTAATCAAATTTTCCTGTGTATCTCACGCACATGAAACTATGTCACGTATTGATTTCTTTTTAACAGATGAAAAATTAATGACTTATGATATGCATGCTGATATCCAAGATATTATTGTTTCAGACCATGCTATTATTACTTTAAATATACAACTAAAGACGCCACAAGAAAGGAATTTTAATTTTCCAAGATATTTGGTGGAAAATGTACAAATTCAAAAGAAAATGGTCAGAATTTTTGTGCACTAATTCGACACCTGCGATCAGCATAGAAATAATAGTATGGCAAAAACGTAAACATATTAATAGAGATATGGAAGTAGCTAACCATCTCCGTAATGCGTATAACTCTTATATAAGTGATCCCTCAAAAAGACTTTGGGAAGCATATCAGGAAGCTAAAAAATCAAGAGAAATCTTCTTGAGCCAAAAAGTGGCAAAAGATGATTTGAAATCCAGATCTTTTTTCTTTCGCCATAGTGCCAATCTGACAAAATCTAAAAATAAAAAAAATATGATTGGCGCATTAAGAACACTGTCAGGTAGGCTCACTAAAAATAAAGATATAACCAATTTTATTTCTAAATATTTTAAAGAGTTATATAAAGAAACAGAAATAAATCTGGAAATTAAAAAAAAAATTTGGGAAAGGGTACGGGTGCCCATGTTAGATAAAGATAAACTTGACGATTTGAATTCGCCAATATCTAAAAGCGAGGTGGAAAACGCCATTAGAAAAGCTCCTATGAACAAAGCAGCCGGTCCTGATCAGATCCCTATTGAACTCTATAAAATTTTAATAAATAATATTTCTGACACTTTAGTAGATTTGTTTAACCAATATTTCTTAAACAAGGTACCTTGCTCTCGATATTTCGCAGCTTCATCTATAACTTTAATCTTAAAAAAGAATAAAAATCCAGAAGATATTTCCTCATACAGGCCAATCTCACTATTAAATAGTGATTATAAACTATTAATGCATATTGTTGCTACAAGGCTAAAATCACTTATGAACCCACTTATACATAAAGATCAAGTAGGATTCATGCCAGATAGAAACCCCACCTACAATTTACGTAGACTACAACTAATTCTTAATAATATGCATATTCAACGTTGCAATAAAAAGCTTAAAAATATAATCTATGCTGAATCAGCTATTATCTCTATAGATGCACAAAAGGCCTTCGATTCCATAACTTGGGATCATCTGTTTACGACACTAAGTAAGTTTGGAATCGAAGGACCTTTCTTGCATTCAATTTGTCAAATATATAAGAACTCTACTGCCTCTGTCATTATAAATGATATCCCCTCAGAATCTTTTCCCCTTCAAAGGGGCTCAAGACAAGGGTGCCCACTTTCCCCTTACCTTTTTAATTTATCACTTGAACCTCTAGCGATTTTGCTTAGAAAAGAACTAGACGGGATCAAATTAGGCAAGAAAAAAATAACTACATTTCTTTATGCAGATGACTAATTAGTTTTACTTTCGGATACTAAGAAAAATATTCCTCTATTATCACAGATTTTACAGGATTTTGGTAGTTTTATGGGTTATAAGACAAATACGCAGAAAACCGAAATCTTTTAGCTAAATAAAAGTAAAGATTCTTTAAAGTTTATCCCATTTAAGGATGCTAAAGATTCATTCACCTATCTTGGAATTAAATTTATATATAGTTCCAAAGTAAAAAAAAAGAAAAGTAAAAAGTAGCTTTTATTGATTACAATTAAAACATGGAAGAAAAATGATGCTTTGATGCCCTACTGGCATCTTTATCAAATGTCCCCAAGTGTCAAGCTGGTAAACACCAATGTGGTGATGTCCCAAAAGAAAACATCACCACGGTGGTGTTCACCAGCTTGACACTTGTGAAAATTTGATAATGATGCCAGTAGGGCATCGAAGCGCCATGTTTCTTCCCTGCTTTTAATTGCAATCAATAAAAGCTACTTTTTATGGAACTCCAGAGAGTGCAGTCGTTTTACTGAATATTTATATATATCCAGAGGAGAGGGATACAGCACTTACCGGATTTTAGTAGAATAAAATTTCACTTTTAATGGCTCAAGTTAAAATCCACATGATACCAGACGTTTCAGTGTCATAGACACAAAAAGTTACTCCAGATGGAGACTAGGTGGATTTATCCCCAAGATACGGTCACTCCTAAAGGACTCAATTTGCTTCTTGATTACAGGGTTTTCTTATGAACCCCAGAGTCATATCCCTCTTCTATCAACATATGGATATAGATAGACTAATCCACTTGGAATCCCAATAGGACTGTCTCCCCTCTTTTTTGCAAATCATTGGCTTCGACTTGATTGATATCCTAATTGCTGGCCGAAAATAACATACCAAGTTATACTCCAGAAAACATGTTTAACTGTTTTGTTTTTTAAATTGTTCTAATTTTTTGTATAGACGTGCCATATGTTTTGCATATATTGCAGTATTTCTGCATAGATCAATCTGTATTTTGTGGAGAGCATGATCACACGATACTACGGCCCCTTTGCGGATCTGTTTCAGCGCATAACAGACAGTTCTGCCCTCTGTGACGTAGATTGGTGGTTCAGATATGCTAATTAGTCATGCGGTTCTGCGATCCAATGTTTAGAGTCTGACGCAAGACATCTTGGGCTGTGGCATTGCGTTGTCACGTGATCCACTGCTTGGATATACTGTAAATAGCCATCAGGTGTTACATGATCTACACTGCTGCTTTTTTTCTACCCTTTGCATCCTTTGATAAAAGTGTCAGTATGGACACTGAAACGTCTGGTATCATGTGGATTTTAACTTGAGTCATTAAAAGTGAAGTTTTAATCTACTAAAATCCGGTGAGTGCTGTGTCTATCTCTGTGACGTAGATTGGTGGTTCAGATATGCTAATTAGTCATGCGGTTCTGCGATCCAATGTTTAGAGTCTGACGCAAGACATCTTGGGCTGTGGCATTGCGTTGTCACGTGATCCACTGCTTGGATATACTGTAAATAGCCATCAGGTGTTACATGATCTACACTGCTGCTTTTTTTCTACCCTTTGCATCCTTTGATAAAAGTGTCAGTATGGACACTGAACGTCTGGTATCATGTGGATTTTAACTTGAGTCATTAAAAGTGAAGTTTTAATCTACTAAAATCCGGTGAGTGCTGTATCTATCTCCTCTGGTCTTATCTACTGCCTTTTTGCACATATTTTGCACGCTGGTTGTTATGATTCTGTTAAAGTGCTTGAAGGGCCGTGTTTCTGGCGAGTCTTCAGACTCGCCAGAAACACCAGTTATGAAGCAGCGGTCTAAAGACCGCTGCTCCATAACCCTGTCCATCTGCTCTGAGGCGGACAGGAATCGTAATTCAACCCGATCGAGTATGATCGGTTTGATTGACACCCCCTGCTGGTGGCCGATTGGGCGCGAGTCTGCAGTGGGCGATGTTGCACCAGCAGCACTTGTGAGCTGCTGGTGAAATGATGAATTCGGAAAGTGTATTACTCTCCGCATTCAGCAAGGTCTTGCGGACCTGATCCGCACTGTCGGTCCACAAGACCTTTAATAAATTGGCCTCATTATGTGGAGCTCACAAGTAATCTGGACGGGACATTGAATAGTTGTTTTTATGTTGATTTTTTTTAGTTTTTCATGCAGATAAAATAATAATATTTAATGCTTAGAAACAGCTCACTGGAGGACTTACCTACCAAAAGCTGCTTCAGAAGAAGCAAAAACATCAAAATGGTAGAATTTACACAAAAAAATGTAAGGAAAACAAAAAACTGCCTTGCAAATGTAATAAAAAAAAGGCCACATTCCTAAAGGCCCATGAAGAAGCAACTGATCTATTAGAATGGGCATTAACCAATCTAGAAGTACACTGTACCACCTGTATGTAAGATTTATGAAAAAAGATTTAACCAAGAGGTTTTCGAAACAGCAGTTACCATTTGACCCTTTCTGGAACAAGAAAAATGAATGAAAAAGCTAGAAGACTGTCAACAATCCTTAGTAGCCTGCAAAATAGAACAAAGCTCTGACCACATCCAAATAACGGAGAATTTCCACATTAGAATCTTTTTGATTAGGACAAAAAGAGAGAACAATAATTGATGTATACAGATGAAACCACCTTAGGCAAAAGGTCACCATTCATTCTCAAAACTGACATATCCTGAAGAAAAAACAAGATAAGGGTGCTAAAAACAAAAACAAAGAGCAGAAAAACTAGAAACTCTTCTAGCAGAAGAAATATCCCCCCAAAAAATCTTCCAGGACAAAAGCTGAATATCAAAAACATGCATAGGTTCGAAAAGGAGCTACCTGCAAAACTCTGAAAGCCAAATGAGGAGGAGAAATTGGTTCTTCACAGGCATAGAGGATAGCACAGGAGTTATCAGCGCTTAAAATCTAAAAAGGATACCTAAGCCACTCTCCACTATCTCCTCAAGATAGAAATGGAACAAACAATGTGACGATTGAGAGGGCGCTAAAAAGCTGGGTATACTTAACACACCTAATTATTAAGATTATATCAAAACAAAGAATAAATCAAATACGGTAAATTTTAAAAATCTTTACTAGTGGGAATAATCCCTACTTATGCAATACATAAATTTAAAAAACAATACGTGAGAACATTTGCAGACACATAAAAATAAGTATTGGATACGATATATTTAACTATTACTTGGAATACCACCCTGATATAAAAAATATTTATAATAAGCGCTTTTAAAAAATAGAATTGATCAATTTCTATGTCCTTAAAATCAATTAATTTGTTCCTGAATATAATGGACAGTCTCTATGGTCCTTATATATTTGCAACTGATGAAATCCCTTTTGGTTGTATGGTATATAACATACAAGACTTATCTCTGTGATTAAAATAAACGTGCTGGGTAAAAACGATAAAATGTTCCTTAATTAGGATACTTTGTATCTTTGCTGGTTATATATGTAACTTTAACTCACAGAAAGTTGCAGCGACTGTGTCCAAATGTCGCTGTAATGTATCTCAGAGTCTGTGGTCTTTAGTCAAGACACGCTCCTTGCGTGTGAGCCGCTTAGTGTGCTGCAGCTTCTATTCCTTGGTACAGGATTCACCACTCCCTCCGTGGGGAGGTGACCGGCAAAGGTACGTCGCTCCTTGTGTGTGAGTACCTGACAAGCTGTTATCTTTTGCTTCCAATGTTCCCAGCTCCCTGCTTTTGACAAACAGTCTGGATCTTTGTAAGTGCGATCACTGAGGTGAAAAAGGCACCCGCTCTTAGCGTTAATACGCGCAGGCAAATACTAGGTACCTAGTGGGTTTGGTTCTGGTAACAGGCAACTTCAACTTCTACGCGTTTCACCCATGTGTGTGGGCTTTATCAAGATATCAGTTGCTGCCAGAACTTGGATTTAAAAAGCCGTTACTTCCTTCTCATTGGTTGGTGTGTTTTCAGGTAATTGTTTCTTAAGGTGGATTTCTCAGGTGAATGATTCTTAAGGTGGAATCACATTAGTTATTATTTTGTTCCTTTGGGAATCTTAATCTCCCATGTTTTCCTGTTATGTTTCTTTGGCCATTACAAGATTATGGCATGATGTATTAACAATATTATTCTTTTATATATAAAACAATAATGATGTGAATATAATTGGGATTATTACTGCCTCAGGGTGGTATTTCCAAAGGGTGGTATTCCATTGTTTAAAACGAAAACAAAAATATAAGTGAGAATAAGTTAAAGTAAGGAAATATATATATATATATAATTACTATGATCTGGGTAAATCTTGCTAATTTTATACTAAATTATATTTTTGTTACAACTATGATTGTTTATGTTTTTCTAATGCTGGTAAAATAGGCCTTTTATTAATCCTTTGTTACTTGTGATGTATTCTCTTGAAATGGATCTGTTAATTAGTAAGGGGTAGTTACTGTTACACATGAATTGTGGGGTATGTATTCTAACTGGTTATACTACTAAAAAGGGGGATATATCTAACTCTGAATTTAACCCTCTAGGATAGAGGGTATCTAATTTATATATTAATTCTGATTCTTTTTTAAGGAGTTGAGCCTCAAAATCCCCTCCCCTCCAATTTCCTCTGACTATACAGATCCCCCAGAACTTAAAATGTTGTAGGTTATTGTTATGGATTTCCCTAAAATGCTTGTATAAGTGGGTATCGAGATTGCCTTTGTCAATGTTACATAAATGTTCTCGGATCCTGTCACGTAACATTCGGGTGGTCTCTCCGATATAAACTAAATTGCAAGAACATTTGATGAGGTATATAACCCCCTTAGTTGAACATCTGATTATGTCTTTTATAGCAAAATCTTCACCTATTCCATCTAAATATATAGAGCTATTTTTATTACTATATCTACATGCTCTACATATGTTGCAGGGAAAAAAACCTTTCGGGGAATGACCTTTGAGATCTTTATCTACAAGATTTTTATTCTCCCTCTTTAGTTCACTTGGTGCTAGGATTTGTTTAAGATTTCTCGCTTTTTTGAATATGATTTTAGGTTTATGAGCTAATAGATCTCCGATTATGGGGTCCTTCTTAATTATATGCCAATGTTTATTGACTATTTTCCTTATTAATTGGTGGTTTTCGCTGTAATCTGTAATAAGAGCTATATCATATTCATTCTTTTCCACAGTGGTAGTCATAGTGTCTTTATTCCTATATTGTAAGAGCGAACTTCTATCTGTTGTACTTGCTCTATTTATGGCCCCTTCGATCTCTTGCTCTGAATAGCCTCTATCGTAAAATCTTTGTTGTAGGACTTTAACTTGAGTTTCGAAGTCGGTATATTTGGAACAGTTTTTTCTAATTCTAAGGAACTGTCCAGTCGGTACGTTCCCTTTCCATTTTTCATAGTGACAGCTTTTCTTATGTATGTAGTTATTGCAATCTACTTTTTTGAAGAATGTTCTTGTTTCTATATTACCTTCTTCTACATATATTTCTAGGTCTAGGAAAGAAATGGATGTTTTGCTATACTCATAAGTAAAGTGTAGGCCTCTATCATTAATGTTCATTGTTTCAAAAAATTGCTTCAGTCTCTCTTCAGAGCCTCTCCACACAATAAGAATGTCATCTATATACCGTTTAAAGAGCACGAGGTCCGCGCCAAATTCTTATATATATATAATTTAGTATAAATTATATATATATAATTTAGTATAAAATTAGCAAGATTTACCCAGATCATAGTAATTATATATATATATTTTTCCTTACTTTAACTTATTCTCACTTATATTTTTGTTTTCGTTTTAAACAATGGAATACCACCCTTTGGAAATACCACCCTGAGGCAGTAATAATCCCAATTATATTCACATCATTATTGTTTTATATATAAAAGAATAATATTGTTAATACATCATGCCATAATCTTGTAATGGCCAAAGAAACATAACAGGAAAACATGGGAGATTAAGATTCCCAAAGGAACAAAATAATAACTAATGTGATTCCACCTTAAGAATCATTCACCTGAGAAATCCACCTTAAGAAACAATTACCTGAAAACACACCAACCAATGAGAAGGAAGTAACGGCTTTTTAAATCCAAGTTCTGGCAGCAACTGATATCTTGATAAAGCCCACACACATGGGTGAAACGCGTAGAAGTTGAAGTTGCCTGTTACCAGAACCAAACCCACTAGGTACCTAGTATTTGCCCGCGCGTATTAACGCTAAGAGCGGGTGCCTTTTTCACCTCAGTGATCGCACTTACAAAGATCCAGACTGTTTGTCAAAAGCAGGGAGCTGGGAACATTGGAAGCAAAAGATAACAGCTTGTCAGGTACTCACACACAAGGAGCGACGTACCTTTGCCGGTCACCTCCCCACGGAGGGAGTGGTGAATCCTGTACCAAGGAATAGAAGCTGCAGCACACTAAGCGGCTCACACGCAAGGAGCGTGTCTTGACTAAAGACCACAGACTCTGAGATACATTACAGCGACATTTGGACACAGTCGCTGCAACTTTCTGTGAGTTAAAGTTACATATATAACCAGCAAAGATACAAAGTATCCTAATTAAGGAACATTTTATCGTTTTTACCCAGCACGTTTATTTTAATCACAGAGATAAGTCTTGTATGTTATATACCATACAACCAAAAGGGATTTCATCAGTTGCAAATATATAAGGACCATAGAGACTGTCCATTATATTCAGGAACAAATTAATTGATTTTAAGGACATAGAAATTGATCAATTCTATTTTTTAAAAGCGCTTATTATAAATATTTTTTATATCAGGGTGGTATTCCAAGTAATAGTTAAATATATTGTATCCAATACTTATTTTTATGTGTCTGCAAATGTTCTCACGTATTGTTTTTTAAATTTATGTATTGCATAAGTAGGGATTATTCCCACTAGTAAAGATTTTTAAAATTTACAGTATTTGATTTATTCTTTGTTTTGATATAATCTTAATAATTAGGTGTGTTAAGTATACCCAGCTTTTTAGCGCCCTCTCAATCGTCACATTGTTTCTTCACAGGCATAATCATGACTAAAGCCTGGATAAAATTCAAAATATTCAGCAATCTACTTGTGAAACAAGACAGAAAGAGCAGAGATCTGACCTTTAAAAGAACTAGAGAATAAACCATTATCCAAACCATCCTGATAAAATTGAAGAATTCTAGGGGGTCAATTTATCAAAGCGTCCATCTCAGTGCATTTGCTGGCGTCAATACGTTGGCCAGATATCGCTGACGCGGATCTGAATATGATCCCCTTATTTATTAAAAAAGCCGTCAAAAACACGAGCATCAAGTACGGTGCGAAGAGCATTGGACTGTTGTTAACTAACAGTCATCGGTGTCGCGGCTATTTGGGTTTTTCCAAACTTTATTTATACCATTTCATTACTGTCCATGAACAAGCACATTTCTCTAAAGCTAATCTTTTATTTTTCAACTGTTAATGTCCAAGAAATAGCTTGATTTATATCTGAACAAACAATATCTCATAGAAAGTTATTTTTATATTTATTTGTTATACAAACAATCTGTTATATGATACTTTCACATAAATTAATGTGTATTTGTGTTTCTAGAAGTCATGATATGCTTTTATCTCATTTTTTTTTTAAATGATTATTAATGCTAGAATTTGTACATATATCTTTGCACATACTTGTGTATATGTATATATATATATATATATATATATATATATATATATATATATATATATATATATATATATATATATATATATACACAGTATATATGTGTGTGTGTGTGTGTTATGTCAGAAATCTTTTTCAAACATATTTACATGACCCTAAATTCCTTTTTTTGTTCTAAACAATGTTGTCTTTCATATCTCTGTGTTTATTTACTCCACTATATGTATATAGTATAAATGTATTATTATTCTGAGCAGGAATAATTGCAAACATAACATGTTATCAGGGTATTATATGTATTTATTTGCAATCAATGGATATTTTAAGAGCTGGGCCAGTTTTCTCTCTGTACCTGTGTAACTTGTTCTGATTGCAATCTAGTTTTAAAAACCACCCCTTCACAGGTGTTATAAAATGGGCTGGCATATAAGATGACATTTCTTACTGAAAAAGAAATCCAAGAGAAGGAAGAAATACACTGAAAATAGCATGACAGTAAAGAGGTGATTTTAATTTCTGCTGTATCTGAATCATGACAGTTTAATGTTAGGTGGGCTATCACTTTGAGCTATCAGTTTAAGATTATATTGAATCAAACATCAATTCGAATTTTAAAATCCTTGTCTAAAATATTACACTGTGTGTCCTAATGTCAGCATCAATGTTTATCTTTAATTCTAAATTCACATATACATACTTTCAAAGTATAATACACAATGTAACAAATGGCACTTACAAGTTCTGATGAGTGATCAATAACACAAGTATCGAGCAATTTGATTTGTTAGTGATAGTTTAAAATGTATATTTAAAATCATATTGGCTGATGTCATAAATCATGTGATTATGTATATGCCAATCAAAAGTCGTTGAAAAATTCACTAGTGTGTGGGTTGTTTAGGAGTTTGCATCATAATTGGCGCGAAAAGTGTTACGTCAAAATTGGTGCGAAGTGGAGAGTGTGACTTGTATTACATGGCTTAAACATGGTGCACATAGATTTTTCCCAAAAAATAAAAAGGAAGTTAGCTATATTATGTTGTGTATTTATTTAATTTTTATCTCTATATCTATTATTGCGACAAGTTTGGGACAAAACTTTTCAACAAATTTGTAGAACTAATATTGTCCCCATGCTTTGTAATGAGAGACAAATTTGTAGCATAATCCATAAGTAGCAATGTATTTTTCATTTTATCCCTATATCTACTAGTGCACCAAATGTGGAGCAATAATATTGTTTGATTTAGAAAGGGTATACAATTTTAATACAGTTTCTAATTTACTTTTATTTTGTAATATACTTCATTCTCTTGCAGCATTGAACATAAGCTTTCTGTGTTTTCAGACTCCCATTGACTTCTATGGCATCCGCGACCTCAAGGGTGGAGGATTGAAAACTAAACCTAGGAGGTTCATATGCTAATTTCTTAGACCTTGAAGGCCGCCTCTAATCTGAATGCATGTTGACAGTTTTTCACCACTAGAGGGCATTATTTCATGTGTTTCATATAGATAACATTGAGTTTATGCATGTGAAGTTACCTAGGAGTGAGCACTGATTTGCTAAAAATATTGTCCCCATGCTTTGTAATGAGAGACAAATTTGTAGCATAATCCATAAGTAGCAATGTATTTTTCATTTTATCCATATATCTACTAGTGCACCAAATGTGGAGCAATAATATTGTTTGATTTAGAAAGGGTATACAATTTTAATAGAGTTTCTAATTTACTTTTATTTTGTAATATACTTCATTCTCTTGCAGCATTGAACATAAGCTTTCTGTGTTTTCACACTCCCATTGACTTCTATGGCATCTGCAACCTCAAGGGTGGCGGATTGAAAACTAGGTACACTGTGTCGGAATACACACAAGCATACATGTTAAATGTTTGATAGATTTGGAAAAGGTTCAAATAGAGTCAAATCTGAATTTGAAACATCTGTAATGGCGCAAGAATCGATCTGAATTGGATTGAGATTGCGGGATTGTATATTACGTCACAAATTTCAACATTTGCCGATCTTGATGCTTTGATAACTACGACGGATCAATCTCGCAACAAATACGACGCGGAATTCAAGCGTATTTTCAGTTGACACTTTGATAAATAGACCCCTAGGAATTCTAAAAGAGTGCCAACCAAACCCATGTTCCACACACCATGAAGTAAAAAAAACTTCTAAACCTTGTGAAATATTTTCCTTGTCACAGGTTTATAGAATCAGAAAAACCTCTCTGCCTTAAAACTAAGCGATCAATCTCCAAGCCATGAAGTTTAGAGATTTTAAATTCTGATGAAAAAAATGACATTGAGACAGAACATTGTGAGGCAGAGGAAGATTCCATGAAAGACATCTGGTCAACTGCACCAGCCCTGCAAATACCTCATGATTGATCTTGGTTATTACCCTTGGTCACAGAACAAGAGATGGAAAAATGTAAGCAAGACGAAATAACAAAGGAGCTACTAGAGCATCCACAAACTCCACCTGAGAATTCCTGGACCTCGCAAAATATCTGGGGAGTTCTTTGTTGAAATGAGAAGCCATCAGATCCTCTTCCAGAAGATCCCAAAGGTCTAAAATGTGACTGAAGACTTCCAGATGACTATTCCCCTGAGTAAAGAGATTGACAACTGAGAAAGTCTGCTTCCCAATTGCACATCCCTGGAATATTAAATGCAGAAATAATACAGTAATTGCTTTCTGCCCAAGTCAGGATTTGGGAAACCTCCCTCATTACAGGGGAACTGTGAGTTCCCCTTGATGATTTATGTAAGCCACTGCTGTGACACTGTCTGACTGGAAACGCAGATAAGACTCTCAGGAGAGGCCAAAATTTAAGGGCCCTAAAAATTGCACGAAGTTCCAGAACATTTATAAACAACTTAGCTTCCCAAAGTAACCAAACTCCATGTGCTCTAAGAGACCCCCAGACTGCACCAACCCAACCCACAGTCCAATATGGACAGACAAAAGATGCCCCCAGAACTATAGACCGATGAATGATCTACCAAGTAAGGGATTGTCTTGTATTGTAAAAGTAATCTTGGACTGAGGAGACAGAGAGCGTTTTGAAACAAAATCTTTCCCACCATGTTCTTGAAGAAACAACAAAACTCTTTAGTTATGATATATTGCTAAATGAAAAGCTGGAGCATGTACCACGATATCGTCCAGGTAAGGAGCCACCGAAACACACTGAGTTCTTATTACTGATAAGAGAGACCCCAGAACCTTTATAAAAAATTCTGGGAGCGGTAGCCAGACCAAACGGTAGCGCAAACAACCTGAAAATGCTTGTCCATAAATACAAATCATAGAAATGGATAATAATCCCTGTGAATAGATATATGAAAATAAGCATCCTTCAGATCTATAAAGGACATGAACTGTCCTTTTTGGAAAAGATGAAATAATTATCCAAATGGTCTCCATATTGAAAAAGGGAACCCTGAAAAACATGTTTAAAGGGACAGTCAAGTCCAAAAAAAACTTTCATGATTCAAATAGGGCATGTATTTTAAACAACTTTGCAATTTACTTTTATCACCAATTTTGCTTTGTTCTCTTGGTATTCTTAGTTGAAAGCTAAACCTAGGAGGTTCATATGCTAATTTCTTAGACCTTGAAGGCCGCCTCTAATTTGAATGCATGTTGACAGTTTTTCACCACTAGAGGGCATTATTTCATGTGTTTCATATAGATAACATTGAGTTTATGCATGTGAAGTTACCTAGGAGTGAGCACTGATTTGCTAAAAATATTGTCCCCATGCTTTGTAATGAGAGACAAATTTGTAGCATAATCCATAAGTAGCAATGTATTTTTCATCCGATCAGCCAATAGAATGCGAGTTCAATACGATTGGTTGATTGGATCAGCCAATCGGATTGAACTTCAATCTTGATTGGCTGATTGTATCAGCCAATCAGATTTTTTCTACCTTAATTCCGATTGGCTTATATAATTCTATTAGCCAATCGGAATTGAAGGGATGCCATCTTGGATGACGTCCCTTAAAGGAACCTTCATTCGTCGGGAAGTCGTCGGTTGAAGAGGATGGCTCCGCGTCAGCTCCGTTGAAGATGGCTCCTCTCCGCTCCGGATGGATGTAGATTGAAGACACCGCCTGGATGAACACTTCTACCGGATGGAGGACCTCTTCTTTGCCGCTTGGATGAAGACTTCTACCGGATCAAGGATCTCCTCTGTGCACCTTGTATGAAGAATTTGGCTCGGCTGAGTGAAGACGACTCAAGGTAGGATGATCTTCAGGGGGTTAGCGATAGGTTTTTTTAAGGGAGGTTTGGGTAGGGGTATGTGGGTGGTGGGTTGTAATGTTGGGGGGTATTGTATTTTTATTTTCAAGTAAAAGAGCTGATTACTTTGGGGCAATGCCCCGCAAAAAGCCCTTTTAAGGGCTGGTAAAAGAGATGATTACTTTGGTAGTTTAGAATAGGGTAGGGAATTTTTTATTTGTTTTGTAATTTAGTGTTTGGTTTTTTTGTATTATAGATTAGTTTATTTAATTGTATTTTAGTTTAGCAAATTGTAGTTTATTTATTTAATTAATTTAATGATAGTGTAGTGTTAGGTGTATTTGTAACTTAGGTTAGGATTTATTTTACAGGTAATTTTGTACTTATTTTAACTAGGTAGCTATTAAATAGTTATTAACTATTTAATAGCTATTGTACCTAGTTAAAATAAATACAAAGTTGCCTGTAAAATAAATATAAATCCTAAAATAGCTACAATGTAATTATTAATTATATTGTAGCTATATTAGGGTTTATTTTATAGGTAAGTATTTAGTTTTAAATAGGAATATTTTAGTTAATTTTAGGAATATTATTTTGTTTCATTTAAATTATATTTAACTTAGGGGGTGTTAGGGTTAGGGGTTAATAACTTTATTATAGTAGCGGCGATGTTGGGGGGGCAGATTAGGGGTTAATAAATATAATATAGGGGTCGGCGGTGTTATGGGCAGCAGATTAGGGGTTCATAGGGATAATGTAGCTTGCGGCGGTGTCCGGAGCGGCAGATTAGGGGTTAATAGTATAATGCAGGTGGCAGCGATAGCGGGGGCAACAGATTAGGGGTTAATAAGTGTAAGATTAGGGGTGTTTAGACTCGGGGTTCATGTTAGGGTGTTAGGTGTAGACTTAGAGAGCGTTTCCCCATAGGAAACAATGGGGCTGCGTTAGGAGCTGAACGCTGCTTTTTTGCAGGTGTTAGGTTTTTTTTCAGCCCAAACTGCCCCATTGTTTCCTATGGGGATATCGTGCACAAGCACGTTTTTCCAGCTTACCGCTACCGTAAGCAACGCTGGTATTGAGGGTTGAAGTGGAGCTAAATTAGGCTCAACGCACCCTTTTCTGAGCCTAACGCAGCCACTCAGACAACTCTAAATGCCAGCGTTGTCTTAAGGGTGCGCTGCGAAAAAAAGCAGCGTTAGCTACTTGGGTTTTTACCGACAAAACTCTAAATCTAGGCCATAGAAAATTGTACTTATAAGTACATAATACAGAGAGTAATTGTTGTTTTTTTGTTTATTTACTAAAAACAACAAATATTACATTTCTGATTACAGTGCTGTACTATCTTTCTAAGGGTACTATGTATACAAATGTACATGATATAAAACTACCTTTTGTATGTATAAGCTATATTATGACATGTTAATATTGAGTAAATAATATAAGATGCTGGTTACACATAGGGGTATATTTATCAATGTGCAAGCAGACATGATACAAAGTAGCGTATCATGTCTGCAGCACATCGATAAATGCCGACAGCATACGCTGTCAGCATTTATCATTGCACCAACAGTTCTTGTAAACTGCTTGTGCAAAGCCGCCCTCTGCAGATTCGCGGCCAATCGACCATAGCAGGTGGTGTCAATCAACCCGATCGTATTCGATCAGGTTGATTTGTGTCCGTCACCTCACAGCAGGTGGACAAGTTATGGAGCAGCGGTCTTTAGAAAAGTGTATAAATGTGTATTTGTGTTTATATGTGTGTGTTATATATATATATCCCCACTGAGTATATTGATAACAGCTTGAAAAAATGTATCTTATTAACGCATGTGATATATGTTTAGTGTCCCCTGTGTGTTTTTTGCTACTCTTGTATGCTTTTTTATTGTATACCAGGTTACTGTATTATGTGACAATCTGTTTCACTCCAATGCAACATCATCTTTCTTTGACATCTCAGATCCATACTATGACGTTCTCTTGAAACTTGGCCTCTGTTAGTTGTATCTTTTGACTATGTTTCTCTATATGCTTTGATTTGGCAGAAATGATTTTCTTAAAGAAATTAAAATAATGTCCAGATTAAAGGATCCCAATATTATCCGACTCTTGGCCGTGTGTATTGCAGAAGATCCACTGTGCATGATAACAGAATATATGGAGAATGGAGACCTTAATCAGTTTCTTTCTCGACACCATCCAGAAGGAACAAGTAGCACACCCACCATCAGGTAATAAACATTTAATATCCATGCCATGTTATAAAAGGAACCATAAGATTGATGGTCTCTAGAATAAACAGATTGTGTGCCATCTTATATATTAGAGTATTCAACAGAACGTGCTTTGATGAAGACCACTGGTTATTATTCAAAGTTTTGCACACAGAGATTGACAGTAAAGTTTTTAATTTTAAGTTAGTATTCTAGTTCCATGTCTGTGCTATTATATTTGTATCATACCTGTTCATGGAGACAAAGGGGCCGATTTATTAACTGGCGGGCGGACATGATTTCGCTGTAGCGAATCATGTCCGCCCGACATCGATAAATGCCGACAGCAAAACTGCTGCCATATATTGCTCCAGACACATGCACGCTCCTGAACATACCTCCTGTTTTTTTACCAAAGGATACCAAGAGAACGAAGAAAAATAGTTTATAGAAGTAAATTGAAAAGTTGTTTATTATTATAACCTCTATCTGAATCATGAAAGAAATGTTTTGAGTTTCATGTCCCTTTAAATTTCATTATGTCTATACAGTGCGTGAAATCTTAGAACCCCTGTTTCACCTTCATTGCAATATAAAATCAGGAAATGGATATTTCATAGTAACATTTGGTAAATCTGAAACATCTCCATCATGCATGCTTAAAGTGACAGTCTAGTCAAAATTAAACTTTCATGATTCCGATAGGGCAAGCAATTTTAAACAACTTTCCAATTGACTTTTATTATTAAATTTTCTTTGTTCCCTTGGTGGTATTTTTGAAAAGCTAAACCTAGGTAGGCTCAAACTGATTTCTAAACTGTTGAAAACCGCTGCTTAGCTTAGAGTATTTTGAAAAATGTTCACAGTTAGACAGTACTAGTTCATGTGTGTCATATAAATAACACTGTGCTCACACCCGTGGAGTTATTTAGGAGTCTGCACTAATTGGCTAAACTGCATGTCTGTCCAAAGCACTGAGATAAGGGGGCAGTCTGCAGAGGCTTAGATACAAGGTAATCACAGAGGTAAAACATATATTAATTTAAAGGGACATTGAACCCAAAAAAATGTATTTTGTGATTCAGATAAAGCATGAAATTTTAAGCAACTTTATAATTTACTGCTATTATCAAATGTTCTTCATTCTCTTGGTATCTTTATTTGAAATGCAAGAATGTAAGTTTAGATGCCGGCCCATTTTTGGTGAACAACCTGGGTTGTTCTTGCTGATTGGTGGATAAATTCATCCACCAATAAAAAAGTGCTGCCCAGCGTTCTGAACCAATAAAAAAGCTTAGATGCCTTCTTTTTCAAATAAAGATAGCAAGAGAACGAAGAAAAACTGATAATAGAAGTAAATTAGAAAGTTAATTAAAATTGCATGCTCTATCTGAATCACGAAAGAAAAAATTTGGTTTCAGTGTCCCTTTAACTGTGTTGGTTATGCAAAACTGGGGAATGGGTAATAAAGGGATTATCTATCTTTTTAAACAATAACAATTCTGGTGTAGACTGTCCTTTTAATATTTAAACAGTAGAAATACATAACAGTAGAGAGCTGAGGTTTTTATTTTACTTGCACATTCTAGGCTTCTGCTTTTGTATGATCACATATTGCGTAATCTCATTTTTGTTACCTTATTCCCTTCAGATACTCAGACCTTAGACACATGGCTATGCAGATTGCTTCTGGGATGAAGTATCTCTCCTCTCTGAATTTTGTACACCGAGACCTTGCAACAAGGAATTGTTTGGTGGGCAGAAATTATACCATTAAAATAGCAGACTTTGGCATGAGCCGTAACCTGTATAGTGGTGATTATTATCGAATTCAGGGGAGGGCTGTGCTACCCATCCGTTGGATGTCTTGGGAAAGCATCCTATTGGTTAGTATGTCAAGTGTGAGCTCTGAAACTATTGACATTGTAAACTTTTATCTCGTTATTTAACATTTTCTCATGCTAAATATTTTAAGTTAGTTCTTCATCTATTATTATTATTATTATCAGTTATTTGTAGAGCGCCAACAGATTCAGCATTTATGCATGATAGAATAGTTATATAGAATACCACCCAGCAATGGATCTTGGTGAAGTTTTAAGATGGTGGGACGGAATAGTCTGCCATTTCTATAACCCTAATAAGTTGTTTTTCAGTGTTTTAATACAGGAAACAGACATTTAGGGCTAGATAACGAGTGATGCACTAACTGTTGCACGCAAGCAAAAAGGGGTATTTTGCGTCTCTATGTGCGCATCAGAAATAGCGTGCTTTTTACAAGTTGAAAGTAAATGTGAACAAGTGAGCTTGTTGGGTTTTTAGAGCTCTGGTTAACTGCTATGCTCGACCCATAGTTACCCATAACACATCAAAAATACAAAAAGTACAATACAGTTACATTTAAAATAACCCTAATAAAAATTATCAAAAAAAAATATTGCACAAAAAAAGTTATAAGGGATAAACATATGAGGTCTCAGGTGTTAGAAAAAAAAGACATGCAAATGGCTTTAGCATAGCGATTCATACATATACATGTTTAAATATTTGTGTGTGTATATATACTGTATATGTTTATATGTATCTACATATGTATTTATATTTGTATATATGTATTTACAGACATATATACACACATAAACACAAATAGATATGTACACATATATAGAAATGCATTGGAGCCCTTTGCAGATAACTAGCTGAAAACATATTTATACTAGATTTGATACAAATCTTAACCTATTCACTTTCTAAGAAATATATATAATTTTTAAATATTAGCAATGACTGACATTAGCAAACTATGGATTTTTTGTCACCTGAATCAATCATTATAAGCACAGAGGGAGAACATAATACTTACCTAACCTGTGTTTTTGTCTTTCCTAAAGGAATCTCCATTTCACAGATTTGGTGCATAGGAAATGACTTGTTGATAAATATAAAACATTTTCATCATGCATGCTTAATATTTAAGAATATTATAGACTGGTCTTGAGTATACAGAAAGCAAGCACATAAACATGGCTCAAAATATCCAAGTCACAACTTCCCCAAATTATTAAAGGGACATGAAACCCAAAATTTTTCTTATTTTTCATTATTCAAATAGAGCATGTGATTTCAAACAACTTTCTAATGAATTACTTTTATCCAATTTACTTTATTCTCTGGGTATCTTATTTTGAAGGAGCAGCAATGCACTACTGGGAGGCGGAGCTATCTAAAGACATTTGGTGAACCAATGAAAAGAGGCATTTTTGTGCAACCGCCAATCAGCATCTAACTCCCAGTAATATATTGCTGCTCCTGCGCCTACCTAGATATGCTTTTCACGGATACCAAGAGAATGAAGCAATTTAGATAATGAAAGCAAATTGGATAGTTGTTTGAAATCACATGTTCTGTCTGAATCATGAAAGAAAAAAATTGGGTTTCATGTTCCTTTAAGTTCAGTTTATCTCTCCATTATAAATCAGATTTTTCAAACATGTAAAACTCTGGATAGTATTAGCAAACTATGGGCTAGATTAAAAGTGGCACACTGATAGCGCAGGAAGATAGCACAATATTGTTGAACCTCGCTAAGATTAGCTCGCGACTTAATATTACAAGTCCATGGTAAAATGTATTTACCAGAGAAGGGGTAGCGCAGCCAACAATGCTCTGATGCAACCTATTCTTTCAATGGAGATTGTAAAACAATTTACTTTGTAAAACAATTTGAAAGTTATAATTTGCGCACGAGCGAAAAAAACAGAACTGCACGAGAATAAAACTTTAAAATAAACAATTACACTCATATATACTCTTTTTAATTAAAAAATATATAATTTTATTGTTAATAATAAGGTTTTAAAAGGGTTAAAAAGCATAGGGTATATGGCAAAGTATTTGACTGGAAAGGCCTCCAATGTATATACTGTATATTAGGCTTGTGCAGCCAAGACATGTCCAGTTCAAACTGAATATTTAGGGAAATTCATTACCCCAAATATTTGTTGACCGCGCTATCCTGGTGCAAGTTAACTTCAGTTGTGCTCAAGCGATTGCTTTTACTTTCAACTTGTAAAACGAGCGCTACACCCGAAGGGCGCAAACAGCTGCTTTAAACCAAATATCACTTGCACGCAACTGTTAGTGTGTCACTCGGAATCTGCCCTTAATATTTTACGTCAGCAATTAGATCATTGATGATGTTGGAGGTGGTATGAGAACTGATTACAATTAATGTAATTGATGATGCCATAACTGGTGTAATTAGTGATGTCCTCAATCATGTCACAATAAACTCCCAGGTCCCAAAAAGATGGTAAGAAGATTAAGCTCAGGATTTCCTGGTCTAGCCCATATCCATTTTTTGATTGGTTGGCGAGACGGTAGTTTGGTTGTTTAGCAAAGGACGTTATTAATTTTTCTTAAAGTGAATGTCAACTTTCATGAATCAGTGCCCGTTTTTTTTAAAAAAATATTAAAAAAAGGGGCACTTTCATTCATGAAAGTTTACATTGCACTGGATTTTACAAATACTTACCTTCTTCTCCTGAAACACTGGATCGCCGATCCCATGCCTGCAGCTCCTCTGTACTTCGTCAGCAATGACAAAATCGTCTTTCTCCAATCACAGCTTCCCCTCCAGGAGCGGCCATCTGGTGAGGCCACGCCGTGATTGGAGGAAGCCGGTTTCATCATTGCTGTGTTAGTACAGCAGGAAGAAGCAGGCGGGGCGATCAGCGATTTGGTGTTTCAGGAGAAGGTATTTGTAAAATTCGGTGGAATTTAAACTTTCATGAATGAAAGTGCCCCTGTTTTTAAAAAAAAAATTAAAAACCAGGCCCTATTTAATGAAAGTTAACATTCAATTTATGTGCAAATAAAAATTATTCTACAAGGAAACAGAATCTATGAATTATATTAAGAAAATATTCTAAATGTGACAGAAATACACACTCATTAACGTTTCATTCCTGACCCTTTAAGATGTATACATGGATATTGGATACTTAAAGAGACAGTAAGATCAAAATTAAACATTCATTATTTAGACTAAGCATATGATTTGAAAAAAACAAAACAACGTTCCAATACAGTATATTTCTAATTCATATTCAATTTTGCTTCGTACTCTTAGTATCCTTTGTTAAAGAATAACTCTAAGAAGGCTCAAAAGAGTTCAGGAATGTGCACGTGTCTTTAACACTAAGTGGCAGCAGCGTTTGGAACAATGTTTACAATTGCTGCAAACTGACTGGTGCCATAGAGTACTAAATACAAATGCACGCTCCTGAGTTTCTATGATCCTTCCTACTCTTCAATAATAAAAGTAAAATGGAATTTTTCTATTTCTTTTTTTTTATTACATTTTAATCATTTTGATTTTTCTATCCTTTTAAGTTTGGAAGAACAAAATCTAATAAAGTTGACTTGACTAGTTAAAGGGACACTCAAGTCAAAATTAAACTTTTATTATTCAGATAGAGCACACAATTTTAAACAACTTTCCAATTCACTTCCATTATCTGTGCCCAGCCTTTTTATATGCACACTTTCTGAGGCACCGGCACCTACTGAGCATGTGCAAGATTCACAGATTATACGTATATGCATTTTGTGATTTGCTAATGGCTGTCACATGATGCAGTGAGAGGGAGAATAGCAGAATAGCACTTACTTTAGAATTTGTCAGCGATAAATATACTACTCATTTGAAACTCAAAATAAGTGCTTTTGCATTGTATTTGTATTATGCATTTACTGATTATGATATTCTACTGTGTTTAGCGGTCTTTTAATCAGTATCAGATTTATAATTTTATACAATTCTGTTCTATTCCTCCAGGGAAAATTCACAACAGCCAGTGATGTCTGGGCTTTTGCAGTTACTCTTTGGGAGACGTTTACTTTCTGTCGAGAGCAGCCTTACAGTGAGATGTCAGATGAGCAAGTCATCGAAAACACAGGAGAATTCTTCAGAGATCAAGGGAAACAGGTGGGCTAGGCATTGGTTTAAAAAGATCCTGAAATAACATTCTCAGAGCAAGGAATAGTGTCACTATAAATAATCTCTATGTTCATAATAATTAATTGATTAAAGGGCCATAATACCCAAATGTTTAAACACTTGAAAGTGATGCAGCATAGCTGTAAAAAGCTGACTAGAAAATATCACCTGAACATCTCTATGTAAAAAAGAAAGATATTTTACCTCAAAAGTTCCTCAGTAGCCACCTCCCATTGTAAAGGATTTCTAAGCAGCATTTTAGTGTGTCTGTCCCGGGACAACTGAAAGGATGAGCCTCGTGAACTCTCATATTATTTCACCAATCAGGTAAAGGAAGCTTACTATGAAATCTCATGAGAGTTAAGTGAAATCTCATGAGATCACAGTAAGAGTTCATGACCTCAGCACTGCTGATGCTGATTGGCTGCTGTTCATTTCTTCATTTTTTTTATTTTTTTTACCTGCAGCTGGGAGCAGTTGAGTATAACTTTTTACACAGAACTTACTCTGCTGAGCTGAGGAGATTGTGAGGTAAAATATCTTCCTTTTTTACATAGAGATGCTCAGGTGATATTTTCCTGTCAGCTTTTTACAGTTATACTGCATCAGTTTCAAGTGATTTAGCATATGAGTATTATGTCCCTTTAATGTCTGGGTCTGGATTTTACCAACCATTCATTTCTCAAATGTCTCACTTGAAAAATGTTGAATGAAGGGAAATGGGTTGAAAAAAGAACGGTGACTGGATAAAGCATGATTCTTTTCTATAGGTGGTGACTTATGAGCTGTAACAAGGCAGTTAGTTGATTAATAATACAAACACTATTTATTCGATAGTGTAATAAAGTCATTGCGATGTAGCAAAAGGTGACAACCATAACATACAAACACACCATATATATACACATATACCACACAGACATGCATGAACATGCCATGCACACACGCTCATTTAAATATTAGTTTGTAATTTAATAAACACAAATATAAGCTAAAATATCAATTTAGGCATAATAAAGTCAGCTTACATACAAACAACTGCAATTCTTACCATTTATATAGACAAGAAAGTTAGAACTAAACTCATGGTTCAGACAGGACACAGAATTTTAACAGACTTTTATGTAAAACCACTCTCTTATAGACTCCTATGGGGTGCACCACAAAATCCTGTTCTGGCTTTCACTTGATCGCTAACCCGAAGGTGCGCTAAAAAATATTTGAAATAGCATAGCACTTCACTCAGAAGAAAATCTTATTTTTCTTTTAAATATAAATTTATATAAATAAATAAATATATATTTATAAAAATATAAATATATATATTAGAGATTTAGGAGTCTGTTTCAGTATTTGGCTCTTTTCAGAGCCAAATATCCTCTTGTGCAAGTGAAACACACCAAGATCTGGATATGCACACATCTTAGTGTGCTCTTATATATATATATAAATCATATATATATATATATATATATATATATATATATATATATATATATATATATATATATATATATATATATATATATATATATATATATATAGATATACACACACACACACATATATATATATATATATATATATATATATACATATAGTATATATATAAATAAATGTATAGCCCTAAATCTATATGGATATAAAGACATACTGTATATATATTCTCCCTGTTTTATATGGTGCACTTTCCCCAACCCCTGTTACTGATTTTCAGATTTTTCAGAGCATGTATTCCCTAGTCCCACCTATGCATGGTATGCCACAGTCACTCATTACAACTTTTTGTTCATATTCTTTCTTATATCTTGTTTCCTAAATAGGTTTACCTCCCTCAGCCAGGCATCTGCCCAGACAAGGTCTATAAAATTATGCTGAGCTGTTGGAGACGAGAAACCAAAGATCGCCCCAACTTCCATGAAATCTACCAACGCCTGCAGTCGGATCACACTTTAGAGGAACAGTCTTAAATGAGATGGCCAAAAAGTCAACTCATATAAGTCTAAATGAACTTGTCAAAAATATCCAATTTATCTTCAAGCTAGCAGACCACCAAACCAAGAATGACTTTTGGGAATCTTTTCCATTATGTTTTCTGTATTTTAATCTGTTTTTCACTAAGTGTTTCAGTTGTGCCTCAAGTCAACAGAAATCTCCACTGAGCAAATGTATATTGGGGTACTACATCTATTTTCTTCACAACAGTGTTATCTGTATATCTTTCTTAGCTAACCACCAAATACTTCACAATACAACATGTATTTAGTAGGGGTATGCATTCATACTATTTGTTATAAAATGAATGCTGAATATGGCCGTCGCCAGTGGCATTCAACTATTTTCTTTTTGCGAAACTGCAACACCCTAAGGTATGTGCAAATTCAGATCTTCACAAGAACAAATCTGGCTCCAAAAATAGCTGAATGTTGCTGGCGGCAGTCATATTTGGCATTCATTTTATAACAAATAGTACAAATGCACATCTCTAGTATTTAGGGAGGATAATCTAATACTCATAAAGCCATAAATCTACTCTACAAGAATAAAGTTTTTGAAGGACTATATAAAATATTTTTCATGTTGCTTTTTTCACCTTCCTTTAGTGCAAAATGCTTAGACTATATTGCCAATAAATAATGGATTAGGAATTAGATCTGTCTTCCTCAAGGTTAAAGAAAATAGTTATGATAAAGTCTAAAGGGCCGATTTAACAAGGGCCGAATAGCCCCTGATCCCCCTGTTTCCGCGTGAGCCTTCAGGCTCGCCGGAAACAGCAGTTAAGAAGCAGCGTTCTTAAAATCGCTGTTCCTTAACTCATCCGCCACAACAGCAATCATCCCGATCATATACGATCAGAATGATTGACACCCCCTGCTAGCGGCCATCGCAGGGGGTGGCAATGCACAAGCAGTTCACCAGAACTGCTTTTGCAATGTTAAATGCCAACAGCGTATGCTGTCGGCATTCAGCGATGTCAGGAGGACATGTCCGGTACAGCGAATAATGTCCGTCCGACTGTTGATAAATCGGCCCCTAAAAGTCATTGAGGGCATCTCACAAGTTCACAAGCAGGTGAAGCTTAATTCACAGATGCACATAAAAAAAATATGTAGAGCAGTGAGCGACAAATAGTTTCTCCCAAATAGCTGGATATAATCTGACCATTTGACAAACCAAATAATTCAAATTGACAATGTGTTTTGGAGATAATTGGAAATGAGGAAAGGTACGCTAAATGTGCTAAGAAAAAAAAGATTTAAAAGAATATGAAATATAAAATGTGTGTGATTCAGACAGAAGGGCCGAATTATCAAAGTGTGAGCGGACATCGATAAATGCAGACAGCATACGCTATTGGCATTTATCATTGCACAAGCATTCCTTGTGAAATGCTTGTCCAATGTCGCCCCCTGTACATTCGCAGCCAATCGGCCGCTAGCAGGGGGTTTCAATCAACCCGATCGGGCTGATTGCTGTCCGCCGCCTTAGAGGTGCATTCGGGAGTTGATAAATTGGCCCCAGAGCATACTATTTAAAAAAAAAAAGTTTCCAATTTACTTCTATTATCAAATTTGCTTTGCTCCCATATTACTCTCCATGAAGAACAAAGACAATTTGATAATAGATTAAATTAAAAAGTTGCTTAAAATTGTATGTTCTGACTCAATCATGAAAGAAAGATTTTAGGTTTCATATCCCTTAAAGAATGTGGGTTATTAGGGTAAAATGAGTTATGGAACTAAGAGGGCCGCCACATTAGAAACTAGAATCACCGGAATATTGCTCTTCACAACAGAGCAATGTTCTACTATCAAATAAGAGATACTTAGATAGGTGACGAGCACTTCATTCCACAAAATAGTGCTGCCATCTACTGCTCTTGCAAATAACATTCCTGCAAAGCTGCCTTCATATAGTGCTTGAGACACATGGACCCTCCTGAGCTCAAGTTCCTGCTTTTCAACAAAAGATACCAAGAGAATTAAAACAATTTGATAATAGGAGTAAATTATAAAGTTGTTTAAAATTGCATGCTCTATCTGAATCATGAAAGAAAAAAAATGTAGGTTTTATGTCCATTTAAAGGGACACTCAATCAAAATTAAACTTTCATGATTCAAATAGAGCATGACATTTTAAACAACTTTCCAATTTACTTCCATTAACAAAATGTGCACAGTCTTTTTATATTTAAACTTTTTAAATCATTAACTCCTACTGAGCATGTGCAAGAATAAGTGTGTATGCATTTGTGAATGGCTGATGGCTGTCACATGGTACGTGTATGCATTTGTGATTGGCTAATTGCTGTCACATGGTACAGGGGGAGTGGAAAAAGACATAACTTTTAAAATTGTCAGAAAAAAAATCTACTACTCATTTGAAGTTCAGACTAAGTGCTATTGCATTGTCTTGTTATCTGGCAATTGTTGATTATGCAAATCTACTGCGTTGACTGGTCCTTTAAGAATGTGGGTTATAAGAGTAAAATGAGTTATGGAACTAAAAGGACCGCCTTATTAGAAACCAGCATCTGCTCTTCACATCTGTAAAGTTGCTATTTCCAACACTTGAAAATGTTGAAGAGTGGCATGAGCAAGTCATCATAAATTTAAAAAGTAAACATACACATGGTGAATAGCATATGATATGAATGCTTTTTTATATAAAATTAATAAGAGATCTTAACCAGCCCTGAAATGCAAATGGGGTCTCTTGTCTTATTTCTGGAGTATTGCAGGATAAATGTAATTGTCAAAGAGATTAACATTCACCTTTGATCTTTTTTGACCCCCAGAAAAAAAATATTTAAATCTAATGTGTGCAGTGAAAAATACCAAAAAAAAAGCAATTGTGAAGATATTTTTTAGATCATGGAATGAGAATGTGTTTTTAAATGTACAAATGAGATTTTTTTTTTAGCGAAGGGACACAAAGAAAGACTCTATGAGATATTATTCTTCCCCACAGATTTAAAGAAATCCTACACAGGTTCAGTAAAAAATAGAGAGGAGCTTCTAATAGTGGCAAGACTTTTTTTTCTTCTTTTCATAAACAAGTGTTGTGCAATGGCTATAATTTCTAGACAAAGCTTGATCATACTGTCTGAGATCTGAAATATTTACTAGACTCTGAAAATCTACATAAACAAATTAATATACATAGGTAAAAGTTTATTAAATCTGTATTCTGAATACATTTTGGAAACCTTTTTGCTTTTTTTTGGCAGCTTCCTTAGATTGTCTACCCTTGCACAAATGCTGTTCACATACATTATGTCTGAGTATGATATCTGGGAAATTCAGATTCCACCACTGTTAAATAAGACACATACTTCTAGTTTTTAGTCCAGGGGTGCCCAGCCTTTTCATATGAGGAGCCACATTCAACTTATTTTATACTTGTAGGGCCAGGGTGCAAGTGTAAAAACTTTTATGAATAAATCAAACAAATATTCTACTTAAAGTGTCATTATAATGAAAAAAATACATGCTCTCATTTGTTAGACTCAAATGGGGTATATTTACCAATGTGCGAGGGGACATGATACAAAGTAGCGTATCATGTCCGCTGCACATCGTGGCACATCTATAAATGCAGACAGCATATGCTGTCTGCATTTATCATTGCACCAGCAGTTCTTGTGAACTGCTGGTGCAATGCCACCCCCTGCACATTCGCGGCCGGCTAGCAGAGAGTGTCAATCAACCCGATTGTATTCGATCGGGTAGATTTCTGCTCGCCGCCTCAGAGCAGGCGGACATGTTATGGAGCAGCGGTCTTTAGACCGCTGCTTCATAAGTTCTGTTTCCGGTGAGCCTTACAGAGCTTGATAAATATGCCCCTATGTGTTTAATCCAGAGTTAAACACATAAAGTACCACTCTGAAGCACTAGAGAACTGCTGGTTCCCAACAAAAACTGCCACTGATCCAATCAGCAGTGCTAGACCCCCTATTGGCCGTCTGACTACCACTGCTGATTGGATCAGTGGAAGTTTTCAGCGTCGGACTATCAGTTTTCTACAGATCCCGAATGGTACTTTACCTATGCATTTCACCCCTTTGTGGGGGTTAAACACATAGATTTGAGAGATTAACGTTTGAGAGCATGTCATTTTTTTTTCTATAATGGCCCTTTAATAAACTAATTATGAGTGCTGCAAATCTATTTATACCCTCAGGTCCATAAATATATGCACGAGATTCAAGAAGAGGGTACAGGGATTTATTTTGTGTTTTGTAAATGGAACAGGTTACGGAATTGGAGTCTAAACAGAAAGCAATGTGGCCCCTAGCCATTAGGTTGGGTAACCCTATTTTAGTCATAGTCAACATAAATCTGTAGTTCGCAGACAAAAAATCAGAGGTCAGTATCATGGAGAGTGTTTATTAATGTATATATAATGAATGTGTTAAAAAGAGCCCTCTGATTGGCTACTTTGTATATATTATTGTGTATATTTATATCATTTTTTACATTGGTGTTTTGTATAGGTTTGCATTAGCATTAGTATGGCATACATAATGCATGGTAATGCAGCACACATGTCCCTATGTATATTTATGCTGTTAAATTTGCTTAATTGCATACTGTTTGGTCAGCTAGGTTTACTCTATGTAGTAGCATGCTTTATATTTTGGAATTTATGTGTTTAATCAACTCCAAAATTATGTTAACATTTCATCTGTGAAAATTAAAAAATCTGGCTTCTTTCTTGGATATCGGTGACTACTGTGTTGTATATTATTTACCTTCCTAACCATGAACTGTCAAGTCACTCTGAAATATCAGTAAAAACATATTCCATCCCAAAATGTGGGGTCCGTATATGAAAACAAATATGCAGAAACAATGTTCAAAGTATCAAATTCAAATATATCAAATATAGAGGGCTAGATTACAAGTGGTGGGCTAATGTTAGCACGTATGCAATATTGCCACATATTAAAAGTAGAAAGTAACTGCGCACTGCCAAGCACATTTAATTTAAAATTGTCGGGTTATCGCAACTGAAGGCATTGCGTAAAGGGTTAGGGCTAAAAACAAATGTGCATCAAAAGCAACATAAATACGTTCAAATAAAGTGTTACACTCATATATATATATATATATATATATATATATATATATATATACTTTCTAATAAAAATTATTCATATAAAAATTAATAAAATATTTTTTTAAGGGTTAGAAGGGATATGGTATTTTGTAAATGAAAATGAATATCTGAGCGAACGCACCAACGAAATGTAAAGAAAATTAAAAACTACTGCCAAAATTCATCAGTATTTATTTGTTTCCTTTAAATTGATTTTTAAATCTTTATACTTACCTTAATGCGCTCTGGAAACTTTAGTGCAGGTTTTGAAAGCTGACTGTTAGTGTCGCCGGGGCTCTGGCAAGAAGATGATTGGGTTCACTTGCAGCTTCAAAACATTTGCATTTGTTTTAACAAAATTTCCCTGCACTTGTCTAATATATATACTGTATATATATATATATATATATACATACATACATATATATATCTCAAGTAGGAGAAGGCACTCACTGGTGTTTTCAAGTGTACTTTATTTCAAAAGTGTGACGTTTCGGGGGGACACTCCCCTTCCTCAAACAAATGTGTCCCCGAAACGTCACGCTTTTGAAATAAAGTATATATTTAACCGCTGGCAGCCTGGCAGTTGCCATTAAGGTGAGAGTGCTCATTATTGCATTATACAATATATGTCATTTGATACATTGGGCAGGGAAATAGAAGCAATCTTTGACCTTTCCCAGAAAAAAAATCTACTGATAATTTGACATTGCACTCATGCGTTCGCATTTACTTTCAACTTGTAATATGAGCGAAATTTAAATTGTGCACAAACAGCCACGAAAACCCAATATTACTCGCGCGCAAACGATATCGATCCACTCGTAATCTAGCCTATGGTAAGTTTAGGGAACCAAGGGGGAAATGACTTGAAAAAATTTGGGGACCGCTGGTTAATTAATTAATGGTGTAAAAATCTGGATGAAGACATGGAGGTTATCGTGTAATTCAGAAGACATTCCAGAGAAGAAAGCCAGTCTATATATAAGTGAAATTTATTTAGCACATTTCTGAAAATTACAAAGAGAAGAGAGGGTCAGTTACTTGGAGTGAAGTGATGTTTATTCTAACAGAAATATGGGAACACGTATGAATGTATGCTGAAAATCAAACACAAAGTCACTCACTCTGTGTAACACACAAAAATGTGCTAGCTGAGAAGGCTGGATATTCAGTTCACCAGCAGAGCTCTCCTCCTTTACCAGCACAAAACTACTACCTTCAGCCCAGAGCACTGCCTCTCGCTCAGCACACAGGAGCTCAAACAGCAGAGAGGGCAGGTACAGGAAGACAACAGCAAGAAACAATAATATACTACAGGTACATTTAAAAACACATTAATAAAAAGTTACAATGCATTTCTCAGCCTAAGTATAAATGCTGTTTCATCAGGTATAATAACAATCGTCCATACCAAAAAAGTTAGAAAAACAAATTCTCTTAAAAAAAAAGAGAAAAAAAAAATATTAGTAAAGAAAGGGGATTATCCATCAGTAAGAAAAATTAGTAAAGGAATGTTTTAATTTATCTTACTATCATTTAACAAATGAAGAAATTAGGGTTTTGGGCAAAGGATTGTCCTATAGCCCTTCAAATACACATTATATGTTCCAAATATATGTTGATCCAAATAGGTTATTCGAAAACTTGCCCCACAAAAATATGTTTCAGAAAAAAAATCACGCTTGGAGCGTGTCCCATATTAATTTATTTGATGGATTCTAGAATGCAAAAACCATAGTATTTATAGTGATCCAGATCATTAAATGATGTTTTATTTGAGGCCTAGATTCATACAAACGTTAAGGTCTAATATAGAGAAAATCCCAGGAGGGGAAATAAAAGGGGCGCTAAACAGTATACAATGTTGAATTAAAAGTTCTATGTGTTCAAGGATGTAAAACAATGAACTCTTTTGGAAAGATATTTTATAGCAAATATTTCTAATAATCAAAGGTGTTTTAGTCCTAAGTAATGATAATTGTGGTTGATGTTAGGTCAAGGCTGCTCCTCTTGATCCCGGAGTGTGGGGTATACTGTTAAAAGATAAAAGCAAAAAGCGGGCGCCTCATAGCGTAATCCTGTTTCACAAGCAGGGATATACTGATAAGAATTGCGCTTACCAGAAATGTTGGCACTGTACTTTGACCAGTGCAAATCAGCAGGCTAGCACTTAACAGTGGCTAGTACACTGAGACCGGTTCCACTTGTAGTGACCACCGCTGATTCCTGATGCTGCACGGCTGTTGGAGGTATTCAATCTCTTTTTCGTATCGACAATACCAAGAATGAAAAACAAGGGCAACTTCCGATCTTTCTTTAAAAATAGAACGCTTTATTTTGTAACACGTTTCTCAACCAATGTACTGGTCGTTTCTTCGGACAATACAAAGTCTAATATAGCCCTCCCCCAAAACACAACTGCTATACTGAGTGTTTTAATGAACAAGTGTTATCAGCATTTCAATCTTTATCAACTAATATAAACGGTAAATCTATTCTAAACTATAAGGAAAAACAAGCTCCTAAAAAAAATTGATGAACAATAGGTAAATAGTTATTTGGTAAGCAGACCAAGGGGGGGGTTGTTATGTTCAGAATTTTTCTATTTATGAGGAGCTGAGAGAATTTTGAAGGATAGAGAATATTATAAATTACTTAAGTTTGATCCTACTAGTGACTAAATGAAGATAATTTAAGGAATATTGAACTTGGGTTTTCAAGAGGGAATTCTAACATGACAGAGATTTTTTGCTTCCCATTAATACAGCCTTTGTTCCAGAAGGAATCACTTAAAGGGATACTAAACCCAATTTTTTTCTTTCATGATTCAGCTAGAGAATACAATTTTAAACATCTTTCCACTTTACTTCTATTATCTAATTTGCTTAATTTTTTAGATATCCTTTGTTGAAGAAAGAGCAATGCACTTGGGAGAGCCAATCACATGAGGCATCTATGTGCAGCAACCAATCAACAGCTACTGAGCCTATCTAGATATGCTTTTCAGCTAAGGATATCAAGAGAATTAAGCAAATTAGATAATAGAAGTAAATTAGAAAGTTGTTTAAAACTGCATGCTCTTTCTAAATCATAAAAAAAATGGGTTTCATGTCCCTTTAAGAGTCATAGGAGTATCAGAGACACCCAAATTTAAAGATTTAAATAAATTTATGACAGAAAGTTTACTGCTTTTAGAAATACCAGGCCCAAGACAACAGTTCATAATAGAGAGAGTTCATAGAATAGGGGGCAAGAAAAAACAAGACCTGATGGCTCAAAGATAGTAAGACCAATTATAGTGAAGATGTTAAATTTCCAAGATAAGGTTAATTTACTAAACTGTTACCGAAAGAAGAAAATGATTATGATAAGAGAAGCCAGAATAATGCTAGTCCAGGACTATTCAGTAGAAACAACTAATCGCAGAAAGGAAATGGCTTCTTTGTGTACTCAAATAATTAAAGGGCCACTAAACCCAAAATCTTTCTTTCATGATTCAGATAGAGAATAGAAATTTAAACAACATTACAATTTACTCCCATAATTTATTTTGCTTTATTTTTTAAATATCCTTATTTGAAGAAAAAGCAATGCACATGGTGAGCCAATCACATGATGCTTCTATGTGCAGCAACCAATCAGCAGCTAGTGAGCATATCTAGATATGCTTTTCATCAAAGAATATCAAGAGAATAAAACAAATTAGATAATATAAGTAAATTAGAAAGATGTTTAAAATTGCATTCTCTTTCGAAATCATAAAAGAAAAAATGTGGCTGGAATGTCCCTTTAAGAAAGGATATGAAGCTTTTTTTAATGTATCCTGCTAGAGTTAAGGTACTTAAGGACAATACACAACAGGAAGCCAACAGATTTTTAGAAGATATCTAGTAAAGATATTAAAAAGATAACAAACATATATGCATTTAGTTGGTTATGGATACTAAAGAACAAAAAGATTAATGGAACCTATACAAAGTGAATGGTTTGATTTTAATATTTTCTCTTTTTTTTTTTCTCTCCCCCTCCCCTTGTTGTTCCTCATCTCCTATGCTTGTCAAAGCTATGGGCATATAATCTATTTTTGATGCTGGATAAAACTAGCATAAATTTAATATCATGGAATGTATGAGGTATAACCTCACTTATTAAAAGAAAAATGATTTTAAAACATCATAAAAAATGTAAAAGTAATATTGCTTTTCTGCAAGAAACATATATACAGCAAAATGAAGCAAATAAACTTAGAACATACTGGGTAGGTGAAGTAATAATAACTTCTGGAAACAGTAGAAAAAGAGGGGTAGCAATACTTCTGCATAAAAATTTTAAATACAAAATTATACACTCGGAGATAGATGTAGAAGGTAGATTTATAATTTTACAGTTAAATATAATGGTGCAAATAAATGTTTTATATAATATCTTTGGCCCTAATAACCAAGTAAAAGAATTTTGGGACAAAATGAAAAGAAAACTGATGCAACTTGTTGACAGTAAATTGATTGTAAAGGGCAGGGCCGGATTTCCCATTAGGCACAGTAGGCATGTGCCTACAGGCGCCTTGCAGTGAGGGGCGCCTGCCTGTCAGTAATAAAAAAAAAAAAAAAATTTTTTTTTTTTTGGTGAGGGCATCAATTTTAGTAAGAATTGTGCTGCCAGCTGCTTACAGAGTTGAGTGTTTCATTGGGAATATGTTACAGCAGTTGATGGAGTAAGGAGGATAGGTGAGAATTGGCGCTTATATCAACCCTAATGCCAAGTATAGAAGGGTCTCTCTCTAAGAACCCTGAGGAGGATAGTAGAATAATTTAAGCGGAAATACTGGCGCTGAAAGCAGGGTAGTACACAAATACAATATACGGGTAACCTAAAAGGGTCTACCTTAGCAGAAATATAATCGTTATAAAAGTTAATAAATGGTAATAGCCTAATATATATCTTAGAAAATATATTTAATAGTGTAAAATTACAATACAATCAAGATTATCAAGGCCTGTGAATTTGAATAGAGCCCTCTGAGGGAGCGCACCAGTCTACAAATTGAATATACTGCCAGATGATCTAGTACCTGCACTAAGCACCACGGAATAAGAGTGCCTTGAAGTTACTATCTACCATCATCTAAAGGATTGCTATTACCCAGAGATCGTTTACATTCTGTTCCTCCCGAAATCAGCTGGACATTTTCAGAAAGGGTGATGTAAGTGGACTACGCTAGGAGTACACACCCACCTCCAGAGGATCACCCACCTACAGGACGAACAATATTCAATCTGTGCTTCACAGATTAGCGCAAGGTACCTCACTCGCCCATTAGCTTGATCCAATGCTATTAGTATGATCATCTAGTCACGAGTGTTTTTGTTCACTATAGTGCACTTTCAGGTTAATACTGTTTTAACCCCAGATTATTACTGTTTTAAACCCTGGTTTTAACGCTGGACGTCCAGTTATTAAGTCTGTTTGTATTGCTATTTGTTTTTATTTATACTGTTTGAATATCTCTGCCCTCTTTATACTTATATTTATTTGAGTATAGTTTTCTTCTATCCTCAATCACAGTATATATATATATATATATATATATATATAGATTTGTGGTTAATCTTTCCCTGTATGTTTTTTCAAACTAATTTAAAGGGCCCCATTAATTACTTTTTAGTATATATGTACTGATTTTATTAACACTGATTTTATAATCTTGATTGTATTGTAATTTTACACTATTAAATATATTTTCTAAGATATATATTAGGCTATTACCATTTATTAACTTTTATAACGATTATATTTCTGCTAAGGTAGACCCTTTTAGGTTACCCGTATATTGTATTTGTGTACTACCCTGCTTTCAGCGCCAGTATTTCCGCTTAAATTATTCTACAGCAGTTGATGGAGCCATGAAGGAGAGAGGGGCAAAGATTAAAACTAAACCCCTCTTATTTTCGCCAGGCATGTTTAGTTTCACTTTTATTTTATGTACTTCTGTTGCCTCACACAGCCAAGCTCCATGCTGATGTGTAGCAGACAATTTTTGTTGAGGAATGAAAGCTTCAGAACAACAGGTTAGGACTGTACAAGGCTTCTAATGCTGTCTAGAATGACAACATAACAAGCAGAGCACTTTAACCCCTTGGCTACCAGAGAGGGTTGCAGTGTATTCACTTGTTATGTGCTGTAGGACATTTTGATAGCAAAAGAACAGGGGGTTAAATTTTGCTTCAGGATGAATGTTTTTGTTCTATAAAGGCCTTGGTGGTGAAGAGGTAATGTGGGACTAGCTGCTCTGCTCTTTATTATAAGTTGCCAATTGTGATTTACAGCCTTTAGGGCACTTTGACAACAAAGTTTGTAGACTGTAAGGCTGTAAAATGTGTATGTGTGTAAACCACTCATATGGCATATTTGTTTGTATGTATGTATATGTATGTATATGTATGTGTATATATATATATATATATATATATATATATATATATATATATATATATATATATATATATACACACACATCACATTAAAAATTGTTAAACTGTTCTTTTATCAGGTAAGTGTGGTATTTTTGTATTGTGGTAAATTTAATTTCTAAGTTCTTATTTTAAACACATTTGTTGACCCCTGGATTACATATAATCTACAACATTCAATGTTTTCCTTTGAGAGCAACATCATATTATATTTATATTTCAGAACAAAATACATTTAACATCTGTGTGTATTTGTACCAAAAATATCAGAGTTCACAAGATTTTTTTCATGTAGTGGAAAAAATACCTACATTTTATATTTTCTTCCACTGGCTGCACAGGTTGTTGATGAGCTTGCGTGCTGCTAGTTTTAATATTGCTATTGTTTACCCAAAACTGTGTTTAACTCCAACAAAATGTTAAGCACATAGTCAAAGTCATCTCCAGAAAAGCAATACACTAATGGCTTGTCAATAAACATGTCCTATGAGCCCATCTGGGTCTACACAGATGTGTATTGCTGTCTCAGAACTGACATTGACTATGCGTTTAACTCTTTTGCAAGAGGCTAACACACTTCTGTGCAAGCACTAGTGCAATAATAAAATGCCCTAGCAAACTGTCACATTTTATGCCCCTTTAAATAGGGTTTTCTTTAGAATATTTTGCATTAAAAGTTTAACATGATTTGTTTTTGTTATACATAATAGAAATTGTATGGCCATTTGAGTCAAGTGAATATTGATTTTTGGTGTAGCTTCCATTACAACAAATATTGCAGTTGGTGTGTGTATTTGTGTATCTCCATAAAAGGGAAAATTGAATTTTACATCTAATATTTATTTTTAGTTGTCCTAAATAATAATAAAAAAAGTCCTAATTTTTTTCCACTTTTTTTTTTTTTTTGGTGGGGGGGGGGGGGGCGCTTCAGGTTTTTGTGCCTACAGGCACCTGAGATGTAAATCCGGCCCTGGTAGTGGGCGATTTTAACTTAATAGCACAGTACCCATTAGATAGATTATATTAGAAGGGAAAGGGGACTCCTCCGCAAAGATATGAAATGATATTGCTCAGAGGATTTAGGAATTCTTTAAATTTGAAGGATATATGGCGTATAAAAAACCCAGACACTAAAGGTTTTACCTGCAAATCAAAACCACATAAGACTCTCTCTCTCTAATAGGTTATATATTTATTAATGAAAAGTTAACTGGTTGGTAGAAGTGGACATTACATCTATTCTTATCTCAGACCATTCTCCAATTTCCCTGAAGATAGAAATGGCTGCTTTTTGAAAAACTACTGCCTCTTATATCTTTCCTAAGTATCTTTCTACAAATGTGAAATTTAAAAACTGGTTGGTAGAAACTTGGACGAACTTTGAACGTTACAATGCAAACTCTGTAACGAGTCCTAAGATATATTGGGAGGCCTCCAAGGCTGTGCTTAGAGGAGAAATAAAGGCATATTTATATAAATTACAGTGAAAAAAATTAGATACATGATACACAGCTAACTAATCAGCTAACAAATACATACAATTCATATGTGCGGGAAGCTTCAGCCACAAATTGGCGGAAGTATGTACAGGCAAAGAAAGAGAAATCTTCCTACAGCAAAAGGCAGCAAGTGAAGTCTTAAGAATCAATGCTAGGTTATACAAACATGGAGGTAAAGTAGGAAGATATCTAGCTAACCTAGTTAAACAAAATAGGGGAACCAATCACATACAGTATCAGTGATACAAAGTAAAAGGAAAAAGGCTAACGCAGTCTACTGAAATTAGGACAGAATTCTGGGCATATTATAAGCAAATCTTTTTTGCCTAAAAAAGTTAATGTAAGTAATAAAAAATATTTTTGGAATACATGCAGTGTCCCTTGTTTGGAAGAAGAGGCACTGAAGTTAATAAAGGAACCTATTTCTAAAGAGGAGATTATAAAGGCCATAAAAGAAGGTAGCCTTAATAAAGCCGCAGGACCGGATACAGTGCCTGACGAATATTATAAAATCCTGTCTGAGCATCTAGTAGACCCTCTATTTAAGCTTTTAAATGCATATTTTTCCAAGGGACACGCAATTTATTATAGTCATTTCAGTAGCTCTTTAATTGCTCTTGTGCCTAAAAAAAGGTAAGAATCCAGAAAAATTAGATATATATATATAAATATAAAATATTATCTAGTATTTTAGCAACTAGATTACAGAAAATTTTACAGAATTTAATCCATAATGACCAAACAGGCTTTTTGAAGGGCAGATCTTCTTTTTCCAATTCGAGGAAATTACTGCTAACAGTGGATTACTATAATATACGGAAGGAAAAGGGAGATATTGATAAAGAATATAAGGCAATCATTGCATTAGATGCCGAAAAGGTGTTTGATAGCATTAGTAGGGACCATCTATTTGAAACCTTGGCACGGTTTGGCTTTGACGGACCCTTTTTGACATTTATTCAAGCATTATATAATAAACCGAGTTCGGCACTTATAGTTAATGGGTTTTGTACAGCTTATTTCCAATTGTATAGGGGCACCCTACAGGGTTTTTCCCATCACCCTTGTTATTTAAGTTAAGCATTGAACCTCTAGCGATTACGCTCTGTAATGTTATTAATGGCGTAAAAGTAGGAACTGCAGATATTCAAATCTCATTATATGCAGACGACTTACTCATATTCCTGTCCGATACAGTGGAGAATATACCTAAGTTGATGACAGTGCTAGGAGCTTTTGGCTTGTTCTCTGGGTATGCAGTAAACTCACAAAAATTGGAATTGTTATGGTTAAATAGGAATAAACATTCATAACATCTAATACCATTTAAAGAAGTAAACAGTTTAAAATACCTAGGAATTAATGTAGTTAGGTGTCCGGAAGAGTGGTATAAGGGAATTTTTTTTAGGAGTTATTAGGAAAATCTTGGCCGATATCCAAAAATCATCTTCTTTTACACTCTCACTAGACGGTAAAATTAATTTAATTAAAATGGTAGCCTTGCCTAAATTACTGTAAGTAATGCAAAATATTCTGCTGTTTCTAAAAACTTCTGATATAAAGCAATTAAATGCTGCTTTAAAAATATTTTTATGGAGTAAGTCTAAACCTAAACTTTCACTAAAGAGACTTTCCCAGTGTAAAGAACATGCTAGATTTAACTTTCCCTCAATGCAGAAATATAATGTAGCTTGTTTGCTGAAAATAGTCCCAGACTGGTTAACAGACAGTTTCTTCTTAGCATTAAAAAAATATAGAATTTGACTACTTTAGACCTTAGTCATTAAAAGCATTAGTACATATGAATGCTAAAGAATGGCTTCCTATACTTTAAAAAAATGTATACGTTCAAAAATTCTATAATCCTGTACTGCTCTTGGCGCAGATTTCCATTGTTCTAAATTTCTCCCGATTCAAGCTAATGCAGTCTTTCTTCCAGGCTGTGACTCAGAAATTTTTAAAAGATGGAAAATTAGGGGTCTAGAATGTTTCTCACAATGTATTGATATGGATAGAAAAAATATACAAACTTTTGATTACTTAAAGGAAAAATATAATATACCTAACAGAGATCTTTTTGGATACTTCCAGCTAAGACATTTTATTAATACACTTGATCTTAAGGCCAAATAAATATCTTTCAAAAGGGAGAAACAGCAATATCAGGATGGTATAACCTGCTGCTCCTTAAAGAAGGAGAATCCTCTTTGAATTACCTAAAATAAAAATGGTGTTCAGATATCCCCTCAATAGATGAAACAATTACAAAAAGCATTGTTAGGGCTTGGGTGGCAACACCTCTGTTAATGTGGCGTGAATCTCATATTAAATTAATTGAGTTTACATAACCCCAGAAGACCTAGGGAAGTGGAATAGGGTTCAATCTTTTGAATGTACTCAATGTAGACTGTCTCAGGCTAACTTGTTACATTGTATT
The DNA here is from genome assembly GCF_027579735.1 of Bombina bombina. Classification (NCBI taxonomy): domain Eukaryota; kingdom Metazoa; phylum Chordata; class Amphibia; order Anura; family Bombinatoridae; genus Bombina; species Bombina bombina. The sequence continues at coordinate 57,396,991 of NC_069508.1, forward strand.
TGGGAATGCCCAAAGGTGAATAACTTTTGGGGTAAGGTGTCATACTGGCTGTCTAAAATATTTAGACAAGTGATTAATCTATGTAAGGAGGAAATCATATTTCTTAGAGACCATTTGAATAGGGAAGAAAATACAATCTTTATTAATTTTACAGTATTATGTGCAAGAAATATTATATTTTCTTCCTGGAAATAAAAAAAAAAGTCACTAACTTCTCTGATTAATATTAGAACAGTTTAAAACATTGATAATTTCTGAACGTGAAATAGATGTATTTTTCAAACAATGGGGTAATTATATATTTTCAAAGCCTCGCAAGATTCAACAAAGGTTGATATACAGAATGCAATTTTAAGAGGTGAACTTACATTAGATTATGTAATTTAGGAAGTACTAAATAATTTCATGGAAATGGCTTGGAGGCTATGGAAGAGAGGAGGGTTTATGTTTTTTTTTAATTATTACATCATTAGATGCAATTTATAAATGAGTACTTTAGGAATCATTTTTACTCAATATCACAAAATTCACTATTGAGGATTAGATTTAGTTATCTCTCATAGTCTTTGCTTTGTATTATAGGGTACATATATAAAATAGTATATCATGTTCTTTCTATGTAAGATGTACTGAGTATTAATGACTTGCAATTTAATGCTCAAAATCAAAAACCTTTTTTTTTCTCTCTCTTTTTCTTCTTTTTCTTTTTATCGATGTAATTAGTCTTTGTGATATGTATTATTACATTCTGTCATTTTATTTTTATCTATTGTATTGTGACTCTGATAAAACAATAAAAATTATATAAAACAAATACAGCTTTTTATTATCATCTGCTAAAGATTCATAAAAAAAGGAGACACCCCTTGGGATCTAATTATTGAGGGCACATGGAGTTTAACAGACGATTCTCTTTAGATTCATATATCAAAGATTAAACAAGTTTTCTTTTTAAACTAGAGAAAATAACTATGAAATTGGGTTACTTATGGATGTCATGTGATGTTAAAGGCACGTGAAGTCAAAATTAAACTTTCATGATTTAGATAGGGCATGCAATTTTAAACAACTTTTCAATTTACTTTAATAATCAAATTTGATTTGTTCTCTTGGTATTCTTTGATGAAAGCTAAATCTAGGTAGGCTCATATGCTAATTTCTAAGCCCTTGAAGGCCGCATTTTGACAATTTTTAATAGCAAGATATCACTAGTTCATATGTGCAATTCATTCTAAACCACAATTATTTTTTATTAGAGGATGAATACTATTTTCAATTCAAGGGAATGCCCATGGGAGCCAGGTTTGCCCTAAATTTTGCAAATCTTTATATGGAAGTTTTTGAACTACAGTATTTCTATGATTTCATCTATAGGGGCAACCTGGTTTTCAATGGCTGTTACATAGATGATCTTATATTTATTGGGGAGGTGATTTTGAATCTGCAAATTCATTTGTGAATCATATGAATCCTAATATTATTTGTTTATTCTTTTCTATTAAGATCAATCATTATTGATTTTACATATATTGTGTTGTTCCATTCTGAAAAAGGTGAGATTTTATCTAAAATATATTTTTAAACTGTTGACTGCAATAGCTTTCCTTCTTATAGAAGTAATAACCATAAACCGTAGAAGAAGAAGGATTACATAGGACTTACTGTTCTTTAAATTATTTTAAGCTACAGTCCATCATTCTTAAATAGAATTTTTTTGAGAAGGAATATTACCCAGTCTTAAAAAAAAAAATTCTCCCCTTTAATTTGTTCCCAATTATCCACTTTACCGGCTGGATTGTATTAAATTGTTTACAAGTATTTCCATTACCCTTATATTGGCATTTTAAATAGTTTATTTAGCCTGCGGTATCCCCACCCATCCTGAAAGTTTTTGGCCTCAAGGCCAAGCTGTGTTAGCACAGGCAGTAGAAGAAATTACACTATCAGTGGGTTATAGAAGAGATAAGGTAATAAAATGTTAATGTTCCATTGTTCTCTACAAGTATTAGTGATTGGTTTATGGACAGATATAAGATATCACAATGTGATAAAGTAATGAAATCAGATTATATCTACAAGCTCAGCCAATTTGATTAGGTTGTGGCTTCAAAACACAAAATCAGCTAATTCATATACACAAATGAGCCTTAAAAAGCAAATCTCATACAATCCATAATGAATGCCTCTGCCAGACTCATCTTCCTTACACGTCACTCTTCATCTGCTGCACCTCTCTGCCAATCCCTTCACTGGCTTCCTCTTGCCTCTAGGATCAAACTCAAAACCCTCACTCTGACATACAAAGCCCTCAACTGCACTGCTCCCCCCTACATCTCAGACCTTGTCTCCAGATACTCTCCCTCCCGTCCCCTTCGCTCTGCTCATGACCTCCTACTCTCCTCCTCTCTTGTCACTTCATCACACTCCCGTTTACAGGACTTCTCCAGACTGGCTCCCATCTTGTGGAACTCTCTGCCTCGCTCCATAAGACTCTCTTCTAGTTTTAAAACCTAAAGACTCTGCTGTTCAGGGACGCATACAACCTACGCTAATCTTTCCTAATACCAGTTCCTCTCCTCCACTGCAATCCCCTGAACCCTCTTAGCATGTAAGCCTAATAGTTCAGCTGTTTGTGGATCACCTTCTTAAGAGCTGACTACAACAGTGCAACTCTTGGCAGGGCCCTCTACCATATAATTGTTTTGTTGTACTCCCCCTTTGTTTATAGCGCTGCGGAATCTGTTGGCGCTCTACAAATAACCGATAATAATAATAATAATAATTTTATACTCTGCAGTTGGTAAAAAAAAAGTAATTGGAAACACATTAAGGGAAAAACAATTTTATAGTATACTGTCCCTTTAATGACAGTAGCACGAACAACGCTAGAACTCCTGATAGAAGTACTCTATTGGATACTCCTACTATGAAGGAGAATGGTAGGAATATTAAAATGGATGATAATTCAATTTCTAAGGCGTTTATCCCACACAAAAACAGTAACTATAAAATAATTCAAAGTGTTTTAAATAAGCATTGGGGTGTTCTAAAGAGAAATCCAATTCTTAAGTACTAAGTAGGTAATAAACCCCTTCGCAATTTCAGCCGGCTCCTACCTTAGAAAAAATAAATTAACGTCTGCCTATTTGATATATTGTGATTGTTAAATTGACAACCACTACGAAGAGATGTATTAAACTGCCCATGTAGTGTACTATGTTTACACATTAGTCATATTATTTATTTTTTTGTTGTTTTTTTCTTATTTTCTTACGTCATATACTCCTTTGTTGCAATATTTGTTACAAAACTTTAATAAAATATCATTAAAAAACTTTTTAACACCTAGTAAAGTAGTATTACATAAAAAAAGAAATTCTGTTAAACAAAGATTATTTTAAAAAATGGTGTTTATAAGTGTTTATAGCAATAAATGCAATGTGTGCAACTATATATATATATATATTATATGTGGGGCTACTCACTACAAATCTGGGCTGCCTAGTGAGACTTTTAAAATGAAAGGTTACTTTACATGTGCTTCCACGTATGTAGTCTACTTTTTAAATTGTAAGTGTGGACTGCAATATGTGGGGCCCACATGTATAAATGCTAAGACTTGTGGAATTAACATTTTAAGAACATGAAAAATAATTGTACTAAACAAAAACAGAATTTATGCTTACCTGATAAATTACTTTCTCCAACGGTGTGTCCGGTCCAAGGCGTCATCCTTACTTGTGGGATATTCTCCTCCCCAACAGGAAATGGCAAAGAGCCCAGCAAAGCTGGCCATATAGTCCCTCCCAGGCTCCGCCTACCCCAGTCATTCGACCGACGGACAGGAGGAAATATATATAGGAGAAACCATATGGTAACGTGGTGACTGTAGTTAGAGAAAATAATTCCTCAGACCTGATTAAAAAACCAGGGCGGGCCGTGGACCGGACACACCGTTGGAGAAAGTAATTTATCAGGTAAGCATAAATTCTGTTTTCTCCAACATAGGTGTGTCCGGTCCACGGCGTCATCCTTACTTGTGGGAACCAATACCAAAGCTTTAGGACACGGATGAAGGGAGGGAGCAAATCAGGTCACCTAAACGTAAGGCACCACGGCTTGCAAAACCTTTCTCCCAAAAATAGCCTCCGAAGAAGCAAAAGTATAAAATTTGTAAAATTTGGCCAAAGAGTGCAGTGAAGACCAAGTCGCTGCCTTACATATCTGGTCAACAGGAGCCTCGTTCTTGAAGGCCCATGTGGAAGCCACAGCCCTAGTGGAGTGAGCTGTGATACTTTCAGGAGGCTGCCGTCCGGCAGTCTCAAAAGCCAATCTGATAATGCTTTTAAGCCAAAAGGAAAGAGAGGTAGAAGTTGCTTTTTTACCTCTCCTTTTACCAGAATAAACAACAAACAAGGAAGATGTTTGTCTGAAATCTTTTGTAGCCTCTAAATAGAATTTTAGAGCACGGACTACGTCCAAATTGTGTAACAAACGTTCCTTCTTTGAAACTGGATTCGGTCATAAAGAAGGTACAACTATCTCCTGGTTAATATTTTTGTTGGAAACAACCTTCGGAAGAAAACCAGGCTCAGTACGCAAAACCACCTTATCTGCATGGACCAGATAGGGCGGAGAACACTGCAGAGCAGATAACTCAGAAACTCTTCTAGCAGAAGAAATTGCAACCAAAAACAAAACTTTCCACGATAATAACTTAATATCTACGGAATGTAAGGGTTCAAACGGAACCCCTTGAAGAACTGAAAGAACTAGATTAAGACTCCAGGGAGGAGTCAAAGGTCTGTAAACAGGCTTGATTCTAACCAGAGCCTGAACAAACGCTTAAACGTCTGGCACAGCTGCCAGCCTTTTGTGAAGTAAAACAGATAAAGCAGAGATCTGTCCCTTCAGAGAACTTGCAGAAAATCCTTTCTCCAAACCTTCTTGTAGAAAGGAAAGAATCTTAGGAATTTTTATCTTGTTCCATGGGAATCCTTTAGATTCACACCAACAGATATATATTTTCCATATTTTATGGTAAATTTTTCTAGTTACAGGCTTTCTAGCCTGAATAAGAGTATCTATTACAGAATCTGAAAACCCACGCTTTGAAAGAATCAAGCGTGCAATCTCCAAGCAGTCAGTTGGAGGGAAACCAGATTCGGATGTACGAATGGACCCTGAACAAGAAGGTCCTGTCTCAAAGGTAGCTTCCATGGTGGAGCCGATGACATATTCACCAGGTCTGCATACCAAGTCCTGCGTGGCCACGCAGGAACTATCAAGATCACCGAAGCCCTCTCCTGATTGATCCTGGGTACCAGCCTGGGAATGAGAGGAAACGGTGGGAATACATAAGCTAGGTTGAAGATCCAAGGTGCTACTATTGTATCCACTAGAGTCGCCTTGGGATCCCTGGATTTGGACCCGTAACAAGGGACCTTGAAGTTCTGACGAGAGGCCATCAGATCCATGTCTGGAATGCCCCATAATTGAGTTATTTGGGCAAAGATTTCCGGATGGAGTTCCCACTCCCCCGGATGCTCCTCCATCACCAGGGAACTCCTTGTTCCCCCCTGATGGTTGATATATGCAACAGTCGTCATGTTGTCTGATTGACACCTTATGAATTTGGCCTTTGCTAGTCGAGGCCAAGCCTTGAGAGCATTGAATATCGCTCTCAGTTCCAGAATGTTTATCGGGAGAAGAGAGTCTTCCCGAGACCATAGACCCTGAGCTTTCAGGGGTTCCCAGACCGCGCCCCAGCCCACCAGAATGGCGTCGGTCGTGACAATGACCCACTCTGGTCTGCGGAAGCTCATTCCCTGTGACAGGTTGTCCAGGGTCAGCCACCAACGGAGTGAATCTCTGGTCCTATGATCTACTTGGATCGTCGGAGACAAGTCTGTATAATCCCCATTCCACTGTCTGAGCATGCACAGTTGTAATGGTCTTAGATGAATTCGTGCAAAAGGAACTATGTCCATTGCCGCAACCATCAAACCTATTACTTCCATGCACTGCACTATGGAAGGAAGAAGAACAGAATGAAGTACCTGACAAGAGCTTAGAAGTTTGATTTTCTAGCCTCTGTCAGAAAAATCTTCATTTCTAAGGAAACTATTATTGTTCCCAAGAAGGGAACTCTTGTTGACGGGGACAGAGAACTCTTTTCTATGTTCACTTTCCACCTGTGAGATCTGAGAAAGGCTAGGACAATGTCCGTATGAGCCCTTGCTTTTGACAGAGACGACACTTGAATCAGGATGTCGTCCAAGTAAGGTACTACTGTAATGCCCCTTGGTCTTAGCACCGCTAGAAGGGACCCTAGCACCTTTGTGAAAATCCTTGGAGCAGTGGCTAATCCGAATGGAAGTGCCACAAACTGGTAATGCTTGTCCAGAAAGGCGAACCTTAGGAACCGAAGATGTTCCTTGTGGATAGGAATATGTAGGTACGCATCCTTTAAATCCACCGTGGTCATGAATTGACCTTCCTGGATGGTAGGAAGGATCGTTCAAATGGTTTCCATTTTGAACGATGAAACCCTTAGAAACTTGTTTAGAATCTTGAGATCTAAAATTGGTCTGAATGTTCCCTCTTTTTTGGGAACTATGAACAGGTTGGAGTAAAACCCCATCCCTTGTTCTCCTAATGGAACAGGATGAATCACTCCCATTCTTGACAGGTCTTCTACACAATGTAAGAATGCCTGTCCTTTTATTTGGTTCGAAGATAATTGAGACCTGTGGAACCTTCCCCTTGGGGGTAGTTCCCTGAATTCCAGGAGATAACCTTGAGAAACTATTTCTAGCGCCCAAGGATCCTGAATATCTCTTGCCCAAGCCTGAGCAAAGAGAGAAAGTCTGCCCCCCACCAGATCCGGTCCCGGATCGGGGGCCAACACTTCATGCTGTTTTGGTAGCAGTGGCAGGTTTCTTGGCCTGCTTACCCTTGTTCCAGCCTTGCATCGGTCTCCAGGCTGGCTTGGTTTAAGAAGTATTACCCTCTTACTTAGAGGATGTAGAATTTGAGGCTGGTCCGTTTCTGCGAAAGGGACGAAAATTTGGCTTATTTTTAGCCTTAAAAGACCTATCCTGAGGAAGGGCGTGGCCCTTTCCCCCAGTGATGTCTGAAATAATCTCTTTCAAGTCAGGGCCAAACAGTGTTTTACCCTTGAAAGAGATGTTAAGCAATTTGGTCTTGGAGGACACATCCGCTGACCAAGACTTTAGCCAAAGCGCTCTGCGCGCCACGATAGCAAACCCTGAATTATTCGCCGCTAATCTAGCTAATTGCAAAGCGGCATCTAAAATAAAAGAGTTAGCCAAATTAAGTGCTTGAACTCTGTCCATAACCTCCTCATACGAAGATTCTTTATTGAGCGACTTTTCTAGTTCTTCGAACCAGAAACACGCAGCTGTAGTGACAGGAACAATGCATGAAATTGGTTGTAGAAGGTAACCTTGCTGAACAAACATCTTTTTAAGCAAACCCTCTAACTTTTTATCCATAGGATCTTGAAAACACAACTATCTTCTATAGGAATAGTAGTGCGTTTGTTTAGAGTAGAAACCGCCCCCTCAACCTTGGGGACTGTCTGCCATAAGTCCTTTCTGGGGTCGACTATAGGAAATAATTTCTTAAATATAGGGGGAGGAACAAAAGGTATGCTGGGCCTTTCCCACTCCTTATTTACTATGTCCGCCACCCGCTTGGGTATAGGAAAAGCATCAGGGGACACCGGAACCTCTAGGATGTCCATCTTACATAATTTCTTTGGAATGACCAAATTGTCACAATCATCCAGAGTAGATAATACCTCCTTAAGTAGTGCGTGGAGATGTTCTAATTTAAATTTAAATGTTACAACATCAGGTTCAGCTTGTTGAGAAATTTTCCCTGAATCTGAAATTTCTCCCTCAGACAAAACCTCCCTCCTGGCCCCTTCAGATTGGTGTGAGGGCATGTCAGAACAGTTATCATCAGCGTCCTCTTGCTCTTCAGTGTTTAAAACAGAGCAATCGCGCTTTCTCTGATAAGTAGGCATTTTGGATAAAATGTTTGCAATAGAATTATCCATTACAGCCGTTAATTGTTGCATGGTAATAAGTATTGGCGCACTAGATGTACTAGGGGCCTCTTGTGTGGGCAAAACTGGTGTAGACACAGAAGGGGATGATGCAGTACCATGCTTACTCCCCTCATTTGAGGAATCATCATGGGCAATATCATTATCTATGGCATTATTGTCCCTACTTTGTTTGGACACTATGACACAATTATCACATATATTTAAATGGGGAGAAACCTTGGCTTTCATACATATAGAACATCGTTATCTGATGGTTCAGACATGTTAAACAGGCTTAAACTTGTCAACAAAGCACAAAAAACGTTTTACAATAAAACCGTTACTGTCACTTTAAATTTTAAACTGGACACACTTTATTACTGAATATGTGAAAAAGTATGAAGGAATTGTTCAAAATTCACCAAAATTTCACCACAGTATCTTAAAGCCTTAAAAGTATTGCACACCAAATTTGAAAGCTTTAACCCTTAAAATAACGGAACCGGAGCCGTTTTTACATTTAACCCCTATACAGTCCCAGGTATCTGCTTTGCTGAGACCCAACCAAGCCCAGAGGGGAATACGATACCAAATGATGCCTTCTATAAGCTTTTTCAGTGGTTCTTAGCTCCTCACACATGCATCTGCATGCCTTGCTTTCCAAAAACAACTGCGCATTAGTGGCGCGAAAATGAGGCTCTGCCTATGACTAGAAAAGGCCCCCAGTGAAAAAGGTGTCCAATACAGTGCCTGCCGTTTTTTTAAAACAATCCCCAAGATTATAATAACTATTAATAGTTATAATCTGCCAAATATGCTTAGTAAAGTAATCGTTTTAGCCCAGAAAAATGTCTACCAGTTTTTTAAGCCCTAATGAAGCCCTTTATTCTTATACTAAACTAAGAAAATGGCTTACCGGTTCCCATAGGGAAAATGACAGCTTCCAGCATTACCAAGTCTTGTTAGAAATGTGTCATACCTCAAGCAGCAAAAGTCTGCTCACTGTTTCCCCCAACTGAAGTTAATTCATCTCAACAGTCCTGTGTGGAAACAGCCATCGATTTTAGTAACGGTTGCTAAAATCATTTTCCTCTTACAAACAGAAATCTTCATCTTTTTTCTGTTTCAGAGTAAATAGTACATACCAGCACTATTTTAAAATAACAAACTCTTGATTGAAGAATAAAACTACATTTAAACACCAAAAAAACTCTTAGCCATCTCCGTGGAGATGTTGCCTGTGCAACGGCAAAGAGAATGACTGGGGTAGGCGGAGCCTGGGAGGGACTATATGGCCAGCTTTGCTGGGCTCTTTGCCATTTCCTGTTGGGGAGGAGAATATCCCACAAGTAAGGATGACGCCGTGGACCGGACACACCTATGTTGGAGAAATGTGTCCTAAATCCTTTTCATATAGTAGATATGTAAGATTGAGGAAGAGAGTGACACTCAATGGATACTGTATATAAACTACAATGTATAGAAGGAATCTCTACATAAGCGCCAACTGACACCACTCTGCCCGGAAGATGGTGAATCCCTAGCTGTCACCAGTGATAAATGAATCAGAAAAAAGTGGAAGAACCAGGCGCCAACTAGTGAAGGCTTGGTGAGAGTAAAATAACAGAAGTTTTAATGCTAAATCAATAACATATATAAATACAGTACATATAATAAAATCAAATTCCTAGTCTATGGATCCAAGACTTCTTACAGTCTAAAAATATAAATATATATATATATGACGATGCAATAATCAATATAATTGAACAAATGAGTAAAATTCAACTCTTAAAAAATCCTGGTAGAAGAGATAGAGGAGTAATCTTAAAAGATGTATATGTGTGTATTCTACTGTGCTTTTAGATACAACCTTGCTGCTATCAAAGGTTATACAAAATAGTCCATAAGTTAATGTTCAATATAATGGAGATTGGTGTTGGTTTCTAAAAATAAACAATATTCAAATGTTAGGTGTTCAATGTCACTTCCTTAATTGTGTCCTAATGTGATAATCCAAAAAATACAATCCAAAAGTTAACTTGCAAGCCAAAAAATTGCTGGTGAAATCCAATAAAGATTCAATAAAAATACTAGAGTCAAATGTCAAATTCCAGAAAAATAATAAGTGCCAAAAAATCAAATGTTCCAAAAGAAACGATTAAATCTAAGTACTTTGCAAAGTGAAAAAGTTCTGTCAACCTAGGCGTAATTTTTTTTGCTGTTTCAACACCAGAAATAAAAATAAACCTCCAAAAAAAGTTATGATTCCAATGCAAAATGACTGTGCGTGAAGATTATGCAAAACAATCCAAAGAATGTCCAAAAAATATCCAAAAAATAGTGATGTGACGCAGTGTGCTATTTTTCAACACCAAAAATAATGTGCTATTTCAAACACCACAAAAACAATAAGTTATAAATCATAAGATCCTGGGGTAAAAGATGGGTATTGTTCCAAACTTTTAAACACAGAGGGTCAATTCATACAAAGGGAGAGTAATCCATAGTAGATGGTGAAAGTGTTAAAACAAAAATGGAAAACACATGAGAAAAATAAAAATAAAAATGCTGGTGAAAAATACCTGTGGAGAAAAGAAATGGATACAATGTGTAGCAGGTTTTTCACAAGGTGCTCCAGTAGAATTAGACTTACCAGTACAAGGTCTACGCGTTTCGGCCTCTCATCAGGCCTTTATCAAGACTGGTTTCTTATACTGGTTACTGGCCTTTTATAGTAGCTGTCTGTAAATGACCGGAAGTAAACATCTATGTCACTTCCGGTTTCGGGTCTAGCAATAACAATAAAGATCTTTCTTTTGACAGACTCCCTAAGTGAGTGGAGCCATGAGAGGATGTTTCATAATATGTTTCCTTTCATAGGATGTGATTCTATACATCTGTCTTCTTAAAGGAGAGATTTTCCTAACTTTCGTTTAATCGTGACGTCACTTCCGGTTTGGGCTGGTTATCGAAAGTACAGCTTTATAACAGATATAAACATGTCCGTGTGTACTTTTAATGTAGATTAGTGGACATATGTTAATTTGAGCATGTCATATTATAGATAATCTTCCGGAATTGGTTTTTAGTTATTCCGTTTTTTAAGGCTTTCTATTGGTTGTTTAGTGGGAGTGCCGTCTTTAGAGTTATCCCATTGGTCGTGACGTCATGATCAGCTGTGTTTGTTATAGGAGGTAATTGGAGGTGTGTAATTTGTAGTGTTTTTGTGCTCAGACATATATATTTCAATATTTATTGTTTGAGAACATTCGGATGGGAAAGCTAAATTTACTTTTAAATATCATTCCCTAAGCTATCTTGTGTTTTCTTGTCTGCAATCTATCAGGCCCATTTATCAAGCTCCGTATGGAGCTTGAAGGGCCGTGTTTCTGGCGAGTCTTCAGACTCGCCAGAAACACAACTTATGAAGCAGCGGTCAAAAGACCGCTGCTCCATAACCCTGTCCGCCTGCTCTGAACAGGCGGACAGGAATCGCCAGACATCAACCCGATCGAATACGATCGGGTTGATTGACAGCTCCCTGCTGGCGGCCGATTGGCCGCGAGTCAGCAGGGGGCGGCGTTGCACCAGCAGCTCTTGTGAGCTGCTGGTGCAATGTTAAATGCGGAGAGCGTATTGCTCTCCGCATTTAGCGAGGTCTTGCGGACCTGATCCGCAGTGTCGGATCAGGTCCGCAAGACCTTTGATAAATGGGCCTGTAAGTGTTTAAAGTTATAATCTTTGATTTGAGTAGGACATATGAGTATAATATTTCTTAACTGAGTCTTCCTTATTCTTTATTTTTTAAGGTATGATCAAAAGTGTGATCAAATTTTCTCAGTTTTGAAATAAACACTATGCTGTTTATTATTTTCCTTTGTGTTAAGTAGTACATATGAGTATAATGTTTCTTAACTGAGTCTTCCTTATTTTTTATTTTTTAAGGTGTGATCAAAGGTATGATAAAACTTTCTCAGTTTTGGAATAAACACTATGTTGTTTATTATTTTCCTTTGCGTGTTATATTTTCATCAGACCTACATATGAGAGAGCTAGTAAAACAATGCTTTCGAGCATATTTATATAAAAGGAGGGGGTATTTTGTAATGGTTCTACTCAGGGAATTGCTTGCCTCATTCTTATTAGCCCTTTAAGGAAAAATAATAATAATACTCACAAGCAATATCTAAAAACTTTCCTTGATTTGGGTCAGTCTTTTTTTCTTTTTTTCTTTTTTACTTGTATGGAGGTAGTTTCTTGGTAATTATTAATTTGATATTCCCTTGTATTATAAAGAACGCATTTCTTATGAATCGATCTTTATAGATCTCAAAGGGTGAATTTTATAAAGGAAGGTCTACTTTATGCCTAACTGTCCCCAAAAGTTAGGAGCCTTGTCGATGTTGTAATGGTGGTGACATATATACAGATATACTATAGGATGATATTGGACGGAAGTTTCGTGAATAGATATTCCTTGAATTTCAGAAAGTGAAGTGTGTTATGGCTACACTTATGAGGTGACATATGTTTTAGGTAGACTATTTGGGGGGTTGGCTGGACAATTTTTAAGATTGGTTTAATTAGAGTGCTGATAGTCAAAACGGTTGGCCATTTACTCCAAACTTGGTTCCTCATCATTAGTGGTAGTGTAATTTTATCCGAGGTGGTCTGAAGGATCGGCTTTTTGATCCAACTTGTATTATGGAACAACGAACTTTGGTAAATTTTAGATTTTAAATTTTGCCCTTGTTGTTTTAGGTAATAACGATATCTGATTTAGGACACAAGGAGAGAGAATGGAATCAACATTTCAGGAGTTTCACAAGGAGAGAGAGTGGATTCAACATTTCAGGAGTTTCAGCCATATACTTGTTTTTCAGATGATATTGAATAAATGTGAGAGGTCTTCTTTGTTATTTAACCCCTTTGGGTAGAGGCAATCGAGGTTGAAGATCCACTTCGATTCGGCAATGCGCAGTTTGTTATTATAGTTGCCGCCTCTCCAACATTTCGTCACTTTTTGTATCCCCATAAAGGATAACTCTTTTGTGTTCCCTTGGTGTTTTGTTGAGAAATGGCGGTATAGGGCTGTGTCCATGTTTAATTTCTCAATTGAGAGCAGGTGTTCGCGGATTCTATCCTTTAGGGTCCTTGACGTTTGCCCCACGTATTGGAGCCCGCATGAACATTGTAACATGTAAATGACCCCGCTGTCTTGGCATCTAATTAGGTCATGGACCTTATATTTTTCTTTTGTGTGGAAACAGTCAAATGTTGCAGATTTGATACCATGTTTGCAAGCCTTGCATGATATACAAGGAAAGAAGCCCTTTATCTCATTGCCATAGACGTCCTTGACGCCTAATTTTCTCTTCCTTTGTATGCTAGGGGCTAGTTTATTTTTTAGATTTTTGGTTTTTCTGTACACGAATCTTGGTTTAGGTGGACATTCTTTGGATTGTTTTGCATAATCTTCACGCACAGTCATTTTGCATTGGAATCATAACTTTTTTTGGATGTTTATTTTTATTTCTGGTGTTGAAACAGCAAAAAAAATTACGCCTAGGTTGACAGAACTTTTTCACTTTGCAAAGTACTTAGATTTAATCGTTTCTTTTGGAACATTTGATTTTTTGGCACTTATTATTTTTCTGGAATTTGACATTTGACTCTAGTATTTTTATTGAATCTTTATTGGATTTCACCAGCAATTTTTTGGCTTGCAAGTTAACTTTTGGATTGTATTTTTTGGATTATCACATTAGGACACAATTAAGGAAGTGACATTGAACACCTAACATTTGAATATTGTTTATTTTTAGAAACCAACACCAATCTCCATTATATTGAACATTAACTTATGGACTATTTTGTATAACCTTTGATAGCAGCAAGGTTGTATCTAAAAGCACAGTAGAATACACACATATACATCTTTTAAGATTACTCCTCTATCTCTTCTACCAGGATTTTTTAAGAGTTGAATTTTACTCATTTGTTCAATTATATTGATTATTGCATCGTCATATATATATATATATTTATATTTTTAGACTGTAAGAAGTCTTGGATCCATAGACTAGGAATTTGATTTTATTATATGTACTGTATTTATATATGTTATTGATTTAGCATTAAAACTTCTGTTATTTTACTCTCACCAAGCCTTCACTAGTTGGCGCCTGGTTCTTCCACTTTTTTCTGTATATAAACTACAGCTGTTTCCATTGAATCCCAATTTCAATATGGTTTAGTAGCTTTTAATTGATTTGTTTCACTTTTGTTTATGGTTATCAATTTTCCTATTATTAGGTATTCTGCTAGACACATGGCATACACTTTTCATATACAATTTTTATATTTTTGTTTTATAATACACATATTATTTGGTTTATATTATCTTTTTTTATGTTCACTTGCACTAGATCATTACATGACCTATAGGTAATCAAAGAGTATTTTTATCGTATTAGAATACACTTTGCCATTATTTTTAGGTAGATTTTCCTTAATTGGTATTTGTATTCTTTTTTTACAAGTGGAGAGCTAATTTATTGTCTAGATAATTATGTCAAGAAAAAACTTATGCCTAGGGGACTGCGTATCCAAATAGCACCCTCTTTTCATATTAGCGATGAGACATTTATTCAGAAATGGCAGGATATTCTAACTCAGTGCTCTTTAGATCTAATGCAATTGACTTTGGAGTATGAAAGAAAAAAATATGAACAACTAACTAAATGAGTGGAAGATGCAAAAGTACAAACAAATAAATTTATGACACAAAAAGATTTTAATACTCTAGATCAAAAATTAAAAATTCATATACAGTAGATAAATTAAAAGAAGAACTGAGTGAGAGTAAAAACAGAAAGCTTCAGAGAGATTGGTCAGACCACCAGAAAGGGAATATCTACAAATCAAATTACAAACATAGAAATCCCAGACAGACACAGAATAGAAGAGGTAAGCCACAGTCAGATAATTCCTCCACTGAATCTGAACCTTCAGATGATGAACATGCACAAATAACAACAGGGAATTTAATTACACCGACTACTGAACCTTCAATAACAAGGATTTTTTTAGAGAAGGATTTGTTCCCTCCAAAAAGAACTATAAGAACAAGACAACAAAACAAATCAAAGCCCCCAAACAAACAGATATAACACAGGGTGACCTACAGATAATAAACTTGCTGGCATTGAATTGAGAAGAGAACACTACACACTTATATCCAAAGGACTCTCATTTATACCTACTCCTAGATTTGACACTTTTAATTGGGTTAAAGGCACACACTTGTTTGCTAGGAAATTGGCATTGCATACATTTTAAAAAATATCCAATAAAAACTGTCTTACTGACATGGGAATTGAGGAGGATGACCATGAAATGGTCAATCTAATGCTAACTTTATTAGATGAAAATTACACTGCCCAATAAACAATAAACAGAATGAATCTTTGTAGCATGCAATATATCATGATGTAGACACCAGTGTCAATGCTCTTCAGAAACTAATCACACCCTCAAGATACCTGCTGCAGCTTCCTCATAGGCATTAGAAATTATGTTGGTAGGCAATATGGATATAGTACATTGAGTATAATCACGTTAATGTAAATGATGGTTATATATATAGGATGATAACTTTACTCATACATGTATATTAGTCAAAGTAATTAATAATACACCTAAGATATTGAGCACAGTGACACGAATAGTACAATGTGGATATAGCACATTGTGAATTTCTAACAAAGCACGAAATGGGGATTTTTTTGAAAAATATGACCACATTATGCATTTCAAACAAAGTATAAAATGGTGTTTTTGAAAAATATGACCATTAGTGATGTCGCAAACCTAAAAATTTCGGTTCGCGAACGGCGGACTCGAACTTCCGCAACTGTTCGCGAACCCAGTAGGCAGGCGAACTTTAATACCAACAGGGACTCTTTCTGGCCACAATAGTGATGGAAAAGTTGTTTCAAGGGGACTAACACCTGGACTGTGGCATGCCGGAGGGGGATCCATGGCAAAACTCCCATGGAAAATTACATAGTTGATGCAGAGTCTGGTTTTAAGCCATAAAGGGCATAAATCACCTAACATTCCTAAATAGTTTGGAATAACGTGCTTTAAAACATCAGGTATGATGTTGTATCAATCATGTAGTGTAAGGGTTACGCCCGCTTCACAGTGACAGACCAAACTCCCCGTTTAAAGGGACAGTCTACACCAGAATTTTTATTGTTTTAAAAGATAGATAATCCCTTTATTACCCATTTCCCAGTTTTGCATAACTAACACATTTATAATAATATACTTTTAACCTCTGTGATTATCTTGTATCTAAGCCTCTGCAAACTGCCCCTTTTTTCAGTTCTTTTGACAGACTTGCAGTCTAGCCAATCAGTGCCTGCTCCCAGATAACTTCTCGTGCACGAGCACAGTGTTATCTATATGAAATACGTGAACTAACACCCTCTAGTGGTGAAAAACTGTTAAAATGCAATCTGAAAGAGGTGGGCTTCAAGGTCTAAGAAATTAGCATATGAACCTCCTAGGTTAAGCTTTCAACTAAGAATACCAAGAGAGCAAAGCAAAATTGGTGATAAAAGTAAATTGGAAAATTGTTTAAAATTACATGCTCTATCTGAATCCTGAAAGTTTATTTGGGCCTAGACTGTCCCTTTAACGCACCGCAAACAACCGCAAACAGTCCATTTGCACAACCGCAAACTCCCCATTTGCACAAGGTTGGATACCAAGCTAGCCATGTCCCGTTCCTTGTCCTCACTGATGTCATTGAAGGTCTCTTCCTCCACCCAGCGACGTACAACACCAAGGGTCCCCGAAAGGTGACAACAAGCCCCCTGGGACGCCTGCTGTGTTTGGTCTTCCACCTCCTCAAAGCCACCTTCCTCCTCTGATTGGTGGCACTAGTTGGCAAGTGGGCCTGGCACACACGCTGGCAGGCAGTCAACTGCAATTAGTTTACACTAGCAGACTGATGTTTCACAGTCAAAAAAGATTTTTTTGTAAATATTTACACTACTGTTACAACAAATATGAGTGGTGGCACTAACTTGGCAAGTGGGCCTGGCACACATGCTGGCAGGCAGGCAGACAACTGCAATTAGATTACACTAGCAGACTGATGTTTCACAGTCAAAAAAGTTTTTTTTTTAAATATTTACACTACTGTTACAACAAATATGAGTGGTGGAACTAACTTGGCAAGTGGGCCTGGCACACACGCTGGCAGGCAACTGCAATTAGATTACACTAGCAGACTGATGTTTCACAGTCAAAAAAGTTTTTTTTTTAAATATTTACACTACTGTTACAACAAATATGAGTGGTGGCACTAACTTGGCAAGTGGGCCTGACACACACACTGGCAGGTAGGCAACTGCAATTAGATTACACTAGCAGACTGATGTTTCACAGTCAAAAAAGTTTTTTTTTTAAATATTTACACTACTGTTACAACAAATATGAGTGGTGGCACTAACTTGGCAAGTGGGCCTGGCACACACGCTGGCAGGCAGGCAACTGCAATTAGATTACACTAGCAGACTGATGTTTCACAGTCAAAAAAGTTTTTTTTTTAAATATTTACACTACTGTTACAACAAATATGAGTGGTGGCACTAACTTGGCAAGTGGGCCTGGCACACACGCTGGCAGGCAGGCAACTGCAATTAGATTACACTAGCAGACTGATGTTTCACAGTCAAAAAAGTTTTTTTTTAAATATTTATACTACTGTTACAACAAATATGAGTGGTGGCACTAACTTGGCAAGTGGGCCTGGCACACACGCTGGCAGGCAGGCAACTGCAATTTGATTACACTTGCAGACTTATGTTTCGCAGTCAAAAAAGTTTTTTTTTTAATATTTACACTACTGTTACAACAAATATGAGTGGTGGCACTAACTTGGCAAGTGGGCCTGGCACACACGCTGGCAGGCAGGCAACTGCAATTAGATTACACTAGCAGACTGATGTTTCACAGTCAAAAAAAAAAAAAAGATGTTCTAGCCCTAAAAAGGGCTTTTTGGGGTGCTATCCTTACAGCAGAGATCAGATTATTCCTTCAGGACTGTATTGGACACTGAATACACTAGCCTAGCTATGAATTTCCCTATAAAATCAGCAGCAGCTACACTATCCCTCCTCTCACTAAGAATGCAGGATCAGAATTAATCTAAAATGGCTGCTGTCCAGGAGGTGGGAGGGTCTGGGAGGGAGTGTCTGCTGCTGATTGGCTGAAATGTGTCTGCAGACTGTGAGATACAGGGTCAAAGTTTACTCAATGATGACGAATAGGAGGCGGATCGAACATCGCATATGTTCGCCCGCTGCGGCGAACAAGCTATGTTCGCCGGGAACTATTCACCGGCAAACTATTCGCGACATCACTAATGACCATATCCTTACCTCCAACATTAGGCCAATAAAACTTACAATTAGAACGTAAGATGGCATTTTAGACTAGTGACCAATTAGATTAGAGGGACATGGATGTTTGTCATCAAATTATATTCGGACTAAGTCTAAATATATTATTGGATTAAATGGCTACTCAAAGGATTTCTTAAAAATAGGTGGTTCATTGCAGATGGAAGATTTTCCGTGTTTATCATTAAAATCGCCAAGTGTAGTTCTAAACACTTCCGTGCATACAGGAATCGGTTACCTAGACAATAAAGGGAGTAGCGTAAGGCTGGGTCGGCCCTATGCCCTGACGAAGTCACGCACAGTGCCGAAACGCATCGGTGGGCGGAGCCTGAGGGACAGTTCTGTGTGAATGTAGCGGTCTTAAGTCTACCGCTCTCAGAGAAAAATCTTTCTTGCTACATAGTCTTTGGCTACAGTATTAATGAGTGATATTGATACTAAATGGCTGATAAGCCAGTGATGTTTTGACCGATTATTTACATCACAATTAGTGAATGCTTGGCGGTTAAAACTGCATGATATGCTGTATGCAAGATTTAAGAGGCTTAGGGAAACTAGTTAGAAATCGGCTGACTGTGTTCAATCACAGCAGTAAGCAGGCATGCAGGACGCCTATGAGCGCACAGACTGTGTGTCTTCAGTATGGATGTTTTATACTTTTCCCTTTCTCTCACAAAGATTCACTATATCATCCACACCAATATACTAAATGAAGAAGTGGTAGTGACCATCCCACTTTCTTTTTATTCCAATTTCAGTATTTGGTATGTCTGTATAGATGTTCAATAAAGTGTTTGTTTTTAACCTTATTGCAATTACGGTTTCGTTGGAACGGTGTAAAAGCCGGAACGGAACGGAACAGGCCGGAACAGGCCTTTTATGAAGGAAATTGATTTAAAATATAATGGGATGTATTAGAGACTCTTGAGAACAATTTTAGGAACAAGAATATTTGTGATATAATAATTAATTAACCCTTTAACTACCAAAATAGTGTCCGGAACCAAACATAACAGCCCGGAACAGCACCTTCCCAGAAAACCAGATACACCAAATTCACAAGTCACATGTGACTAAATGTAATAAGTGTAATCAGCCACAAACCATCCACAGAAACCACGATCCAATACCCGTTCCGGCCTGTAAAACGCTTTTTCATGAAAAGTGACGGAACGGCACCTTACAAGCAAACCAGATAGACCAAATTCACCAGTTACACATAACTAAATGTTATAAGTGTAATCAGCCACAAACCATCCACAGAAACCACATTATGATATCTGTTCCGGCCTTTAATACACTTTTTTTATAAAAAATGACGGAACGGCACCTTTCCAGCAAAATATACAGAACAAATTCACCAGCCACACATAACTAGATGTGATAAGTGTAATCAACCACAAACCATCCACAGAAACCACATTCCAATACCCGTTCCGGCCTGTAAAACACTTTTTCATGAAAAGTGACGGAACAGCACCTTACCAGCAAACCAGATACACCAAATTCACCAGTCACACATGAGTAAATGTTATAAGTGTAATCAGCCACAAACCATCCACAGAAACCACGTTCCAATACCCGTTCCGGCCTGTAAAACGCTTTTTCATGAAAAGTGACGGAACGGCACCTTACCAGCAAACCAGATAGACCAAATTCACCAGTTACACATAACTAAATGTTATAAGTGTAATCAGCCACAAACCATCCACAGAAACCACATTATGATATATGTTCCGGCCTTTAATACACTTTTTTTATAAAAAATGACGGAACGGCACCTTCCTAGCAACATATACAGACCAAATTCACCAGCTACACATAACTAAATGTGATAAGTGTAATCAACTACAAACCATCCACAGAAACCACGTTCCAATATCTGTTCCGGCCTGTAAAATGCTTTTTCATGAAAAGTGACGGAACAGCAACTCACCAGCAAACCAGATACACCAAATTCACCAGTCACACATGACTAAATTTTATAAGTGTAATCAGCCACAAACCATCCACAGAAACCACATTATGATATCTGTTCCGGCCTTTAATACACTTTTTTTATAAAATGTGACGGAACGGCACCTTCCTAGCAACATATACAGACCAAATTCACCAGCTAAACATAACTAGATGTGATAAGTGTAATCAACCACAAACCATCCACAGAAAACACGTTCCAATATCCGTTCCGGCCTGTAAAATGCGTTTTCATGAAAAGTGACGGAACAGCACCTCACCAGCAAACCAGATACACCAAATTCACCAGTCACACATGACTAAATGTTATGAGTGTAATCAGCCACAAACCATCCACAGAAACCACATTATGATATCTGTTCCGGCCTTTAATACACTTCATTATAAAAAGTGATGGAACGGAACAAACCCAGCAAAATATACAGACCAGATTCACCAGCCACACATAACTAGATGTGGTAAATGTAATCAACCACAAACCATCCACAGAAACCACGTTCCAATACCTGTTCCAGCCTGTAAAACGCTTTTTCATGAAAAGTGATGGAACGGCACCTTACAAGCAAACCAGATACACCAAATTCACCAGTTACACATAACTAAATGTTATAAGTGTAATCAGCCACAAACCATCCACAGAAACAACATTATGATATCTGTTCCGGCCTTTAATACACTTTTTTTTATAAAAAGTGACGGAACGGCACCTTCCCAGCAAAATATACAGACCAAATTCACCAGCCACACATAACTAGATGTTGGAACGTGGTTTCTGTGGATGGTTTGTGGTTGATTACACCTATCACATCTAGTTATGTGTGGCTGGTGAATTTGGTCTGTATATTTTGCTGGGAAGGTGCCGTTCCGTCACTTTTTATAAAAAAGTGTATTAAAGGCCGGAACAGAGATCAAAATGTGGTTTCTGTGGATGGTTTGTGGCTGATTACACTTATAACATTTAGTTATGTGTGACTGGTGAATTTGGTGTGTCTGGTTTGCTAGTAAGGTGCTGTTCCGTCAGTTTTCATGAAAAAGCGTTTTACGTGCTGGAACGGGTATTGGAACGTGGTTTCTGTGGATTGTTTGTGGTTGATTACACTTATGACATCTAGTTATGTGTGGCTGCTGAATTTGGTCTGTATATTTTGCTGGGAATGTGCCGTTCCGTCACTTTTTATAAAAAAGTGTATTAAAGGCCGGAACAGATATCATAATGTGGTTTCTGTGGATGGTTTGTGGCTGATTACACTTATAACATTTAGTCATGTGTGACTGGTGATTTTGGTGTATCTGGTTCGCTGGTAAGGTGCCGTTCCGTCACTTTTCATGAAAAAGCTTTTTACAAGCCGGAACGGGTATTGGAACGTGGTTTCTGTGTATGGTTTGTGGTTGATTACACTTATCACATCTAGTTATGTGTGGCTGGTGAATTTGGTCTGTATATTTTGCTGGGAAGGTGCCGTTCCGTCACTTTTTATAAAAAAGTGTATTAAAGGCCGGAACAGATATCATAATGTGGTTTCTGTGGATGGTTTGTGGCTGATTACACTTATAACATTTAGTCATGTGTGACTGGTGAATTTGGTGTATCTGGTTTGCTGGTAAGGTGCCGTTCCGTCACTTTTTCATGAAAAGTGATGGAACGGCACCTTACAAGCAAACCAGATACACCAAATTCACCAGTCACACATGACTAAATGTTATAAGTGTAATCAGCCACAAACCATCCACAGAAACAACATTATGATATCTGTTCCGGCCTTTAATACACTTTTTTTTATAAAAAGTGACGGAACGGCACCTTCCCAGCAAAATATACAGACCAAATTCACCAGCCACACATAACTAGATGTTGGAACGTGGTTTCTGTGGATGGTTTGTGGTTGATTACACCTATCACATCTAGTTATGTGTGGCTGGTGAATTTGGTCTGTATATTTTGCTGGGAAGGTGCCGTTCCGTCACTTTTTATAAAAAAGTGTATTAAAGGCCGGAACAGAGATCAAAATGTGGTTTCTGTGGATGGTTTGTGGCTGATTACACTTATAACATTTAGTTATGTGTGACTGGTGAATTTGGTGTATCTGGTTTGCTAGTAAGGTGCTGTTCCGTCAGTTTTCATGAAAAAGCGTTTTACGTGCTGGAACGGGTATTGGAACGTGGTTTCTGTGGATTGTTTGTGGTTGATTACACTTATGACATCTAGTTATGTGTGGCTGCTGAATTTGGTCTGTATATTTTGCTGGGAATGTGCCGTTCCGTCACTTTTTATAAAAAAGTGTATTAAAGGCCGGAACAGATATCATAATGTGGTTTCTGTGGATGGTTTGTGGCTGATTACACTTATAACATTTAGTCATGTGTGACTGGTGATTTTGGTGTATCTGGTTCGCTGGTAAGGTGCCGTTCCGTCACTTTTCATGAAAAAGCTTTTTACAAGCCGGAACGGGTAGTTTGTGGTTGATTACACTTATCACATCTAGTTATGTGTGGCTGGTGAATTTGGTCTGTATATTTTGCTGGGAAGGTGCCGTTCCGTCACTTTTTATAAAAAAGTGTATTAAAAGCCGGAACAGATATTATAATGTGGTTTCTGTGGATGGTTTGTGGCTGATTACACTTATAACATTTAGTCATGTGTGACTGGTGAATTTGGTGTATCTGGTTTGCTGGTAAGGTGCTGTTCCGTCACTTTTCATGAAAAATCTTTTTACAAGCCGGAACGGGTATTGGAACGTGGTTTCTGTGTATGGTTTGTGGTTGATTACACTTATCACATCTAGTTATGTGTGGCTGGTGAATTTGGTCTGTATATTTTGCTGGGAAGGTGCCGTTCCGTCACTTTTTATAAAAAAGTGTATTAAAAGCCGGAACAGATATTATAATGTGGTTTCTGTGGATGGTTTGTGGCTGATTACACTTATAACATTTAGTCATGTGTGACTGGTGAATTTGGTGTATCTGGTTTGCTGGTAAGGTGCCGTTCCGTCACTTTTCATGAAAAATCTTTTTACAAGCCAGAACGGGTATTGGAACGTGGTTTCTGTGTATGGTTTGTGGTTGATTACACTTATCACATCTAGTTATGTGTGGCTGGTGAATTTGGACTGTAT
This sequence comes from Bombina bombina, assembly GCF_027579735.1. Classification (NCBI taxonomy): domain Eukaryota; kingdom Metazoa; phylum Chordata; class Amphibia; order Anura; family Bombinatoridae; genus Bombina; species Bombina bombina. Next base: position 57,420,639 of record NC_069508.1, read on the forward strand.
ATTTTGCTGGGAAGGTGCTGTTCCGTCACTTTTTATAAAAAAGTGTATTAATGGCCGGAACAGATATTATAATGTGGTTTCTGTGGATGGTTTGTGGCTGATTACACTTATAACATTTAGTCATGTGTTTATGGTGAATTTGGTGTATCTTGTTTGCTGGTAAGGTGCCGTTCTGTCACTTTTCATGAAAAAGCATTTTACAGGCCGGAACGGGTATTGGAACGTGGTTTCTGTGGATGGTTTGTGGTTGATTACACTTATCACATCTAGTTATGTGTGGCTGGTGAATTTGGTCTGTATATTTTGCTGGGAAGGTGCCGTTCCGTCACTTTTTATAAAAAAGTGTATTAAAGGCCGGAACAAATAATATGTGGTTTCTGTGGATGGTTTGTGGCTGATTACACATATTACATTTAGTCACATGTGACTTGTGAATTTGGTGTATCTGGTTTTCTGGGAAGGTGCTGTTCCGGGCTGTTATGTTTGGTTCCGGACACTATTTTGGTAGTTAAAGGGTTAATTATTATATCACAAATATTCTTGTTCCTAAAATTGTTCTCAAGAGTCTCTAACACATCCCATTATATTTTAAATCAATTTCCTACATAAAAGGCCTGTTCCGTTCCGGCTTTTACACCGTTCCATATTTATAAATAGAAAACCCATTTTACATTTCAAAATGATGTGATAGAATTTACAGCACTTTTAAATAAAAAGTTAAATACAAAAAAAATCTATTTTGTTTTTGTTTTACAAGATTTCTATAAAGGGACAGAACCCATATGTTGAAATACGACAAATGTAAAATATATATAGCTGATTTTTTTCCCCCATTATACAGAGTGACGATACTAGTATGGTAATCTCAATAGTGTGTCACACTCGCATGGCGCAACAGCTGTATATAATCATCATTGATATCAGCATCCGGTTAGCTTTCGCTAAATGAGTTTGTCCCATCCGAGCTCCTGTACACCAGACAATGATTGACAGTCAGCATACACGGACCTCCCATCGGCCCATTCTCACCTCACTGATGTTGTCTTCCTAAAAGCAGCGCTTGTCGTGTTCCCGCCCACCGCTGACGCACTTATGTTATCCTCTCTTTGCTGTTGGCAGTCATGCTCTTTGCCCCGCCTATCTTTTTTACAAATCCCCGCCTATCTTATTACAAAGCCCCGCCTCTAGTGCTGATCGCGGCCGCAAAAGCGTATTATTGTATTGATGGCTCAACCCTCTTATTGGTTAGCCACGCCCCCATTTTCCCCGTTCCTTTGGTTGAGTGTCAGTGTATGTAGTTCTCATTGACAGCTACTGCAGCACATTCTCACACCTGTTAGAGATGCGGAAGGTGGTGGTTGTTACCGGGGCCAACAGGTGAGGGATAGGAAGCTATGGAGAATGCTAGAGGGAAGAATGAGCAGCTGCTGCATGTTTGTGAATAGAAGCAGTGCTGAAGTGAGTGTAATTTATTTGATGTAGTAGTGTTGTGTGAGTGAATAAGGTATGTGATCTGCGTGAGTGGAAGGCAGAGTAAGAGTTGCTTGTGTTAGTGGATGGTACAGTGAGAATAGTGAGTAATGAATTATGTATCTGCTTTAGTGTGAGTGGAAGGCAGAGAAAGAGTTGCTTGTGTTAGTGGATGGTACAGTGAGATTAGTAAGTAAGGGTTTATGTATCTACTTTAGTGTGACTGGAAGGCAGAGGTAGAGTTGTATGTGTCAGTGGAGGGTACAGTGAGATTAGTAAGTAAGGGTTTATGTATCTGTTTTGGTGTGAGTGGAAGGCAGAGGTAGAGTTGTATCTGTTAGTGGATGGTACAGTGAGATTAGTGAGTAATGATTTATGTATCTGCTTTAGTGTGAGTGGAAGGCAGATGGAGAGTTGTCTGTCTTAGTGGATGGTTCAGTGAGATTAGTGAGTAATGATTTATGTATCTGCATTAGTGTGAGTGGAAGGCAGAATTAGAGTTGTATGTGTCAGTGGATGATACAGTGAGATTAGCGAGTAATGATTTATGTATCTGCTTTAATGTTTTAGTGGAAGGCAGAATATTTCTGTAGTTGTCAGTGGATGGTGTAGTGTGGGATCTGCATGAATTTGAGTGGAAGGAAGAGGGAAAATTGGTGTAGGTGTGTCAGTAGTTTAAATGGAAGGCATTATGTTGTGGATGGTGTAGTGTGGGATCTGCATGAATGTGAGTGTAAGAGGGAAAGTTGGTGAAGGCATTATGTTGTGGATGGTGTAGTGTGGGATCTGCATGAATGTGAGTGTAAGAGGGAAAGTTGGTGAAGGCATTATGTTGTTGAAGATGGTGTAGTGAAGAATCTGCATGAATGTGAATAGAATAGGGAAAGTTGATGTAGCAGTTTCAGTAGTGTGTCTGTCCGTAGAATAGAGAGTTTGTGAGTGGACAGGTTCGGGATCTGAGTGTAAGAGGAACAGATTTAGGCGTAGTCTGAATGCAATTGGTAAACTTCCTTCATAATTGAGTGGTCGATTTTGTGACTGGAATGCAGAAAGAGAGGATTGCTGTAAATGCCATTGATTGGTGAAAGGCAGAGGGAGAGTTGTATGTGTCAATTGAGGGTACAGTGAGATTAGTGAGTAATGATTTATGTATCTGATTTAGTGTGAGTGGAAGGCAGAGGAAAAGTAGGTGTCAGTGTGAGATCTGCATGAATTTGAGTGGAAGGAAGAGGGAGTGTTGGTGTAGTTGTGTTAGTGGAAGGTAGAATATTGTTGTAGGTGTCAGTGGATAGTGTAGTGTAGGATCTACATGAATGTGGGTGGAAGGAAGAGGAAAAATGGTGCAGGTGTGTCAGTAGTTTGAGTGGAAGTCATTATGCTGTTGTGGATGGTGTAGTGTGGGATCTGCATAATTGTTAGTGGAAGAGAGAAAATTGGTGTAGGTGTGTCAGTAGTGTGCCTATCGGTAGAATAGAGAGTTTGTGAGTGGAAGAGGAACAGATTTAGGTATAGTCTGAATGCAATTGGTAAACACAGGGAAAAATGGTGTAGGTGTGTCAGTAGTTTGAGTGGAAGTCATTATGCTGTTGTGGATGGTGTAGTGTGGGATCTGCATAATTGTTAGTGGAAGAGAGAAAATTGGTGTAGGTGTGTCAGTAGTGTGCCTATCGGTAGAATACAGAGTTTGTGAGTGGAAGAGGAACAGATTTAGGTATAGTCTGAATGCAATTGGTAAACAGAGGGAAAATTGGTGTAGGTGTGTCAGTAGTTTGAGTGGAAGTCATTATGCTGTTGTGGATGGTGTAGTGTGGGATCTGCATAATTGTTAGTGGAAGAGAGAAAATTGGTGTAGGTGTGTCAGTAGTGTGCCTATCGGTAGAATACAGAGTTTGTGAGTGGAAGAGGAACAGATTTAGGTGTAGTCTGAATGCAATTGGTAAACTTCCTTCATAATGGAGTGGTTGATTTTGTCACTGGAATGCAGAAAGAGAGGATTGCTGTTAATGCCATTGACTGGTGTAGTGAGCATTACGAGTGGGAGATCTGCAATCTTTATGAGTGCAGGTGTCTGTGAATGGTATAGTGAGTTATTAGTGGGGGGTGGGCTATGAGATCTGACTGATGTAAGCAGAACACAGATAAACGTGTAGTTTGAATGCAATGGGTAAAATTGATTTACAATGTGAGTGAATGACAGAGAGAGAGTTGCTGTGTATGTCAGTGGATGATGGCTGCTTTTGAGTGGGGTAAATATAGGAAATCTATGAGTGTGGGTAGCAGACAGAGAGAATTGATTTAGGTGTCAGTGTAGAGCACTTGTTTTCAAACCTGTCCTTAGGCCACATTTTGAGGATATCTGAACTGGAGCAGAGGTAAAATAATCAGCTGATTAGTAGACATGGTTATTTTATCTGCTTTCGTCCAAGGTAATCCTGAAAATCTGGCCATTTGGGGAAGCCTAGTTTGAAAACCAGTGTGCGTTAGAGATCTGCATGTTTGTAAGCAGAATAGATGTAGGTGCAGTTTTATTGAAATAGGTAAATCTTCTTTACAATTGAGGGGAAGATGTATACCTGGAACAGGAGTGCTAGTGGAATAGATAAAAGGCTAATAACTTTTTTTTTTGCATCATGTTAAAGGGACATGAAACCCCAAATCTTTCTTACATGATTAAGATAGATAATACAATTTTAAGAAAGTTTTGACTTTACTTCTATTATCAAATTTGCTTTGTTCCCATGTTATTCTTTGTTGAAGAGATATCTAGACAGGTAGCGTGCACGCCTGCAGCACTACATTACAGGAAATAGTGCTCTTGCTTATGTATATAATATAATGCTGCAGACACTTGCACACTCCTGAACTAACCTTACTTCTTTTTAACAATAGATTTGATAATAGAGCATAACATTTTAAACAACTTTCCAATTTATTTCTCAATCATGAAAGAAAATTTTGGGGTTTTATGTCCCTTTAATTATAAAAAGTTATATTCTTACCCCTTTGCTGAAATTGTTTTACTAGACCTGGAGTAGAGGACATTTCCATTCATGTGCATTAATTTGGAGGAGGTCTGAGTGCTGTTGAAGGGGGAATGAGAGATGGAAGCATTTTCTGTAAGCTCTCTAGGGAGCAGGGCCCTTAAAGCCTGTCCCAGCCTGCCTTTCCTTTCTTGTCTTTATTCTATTATTTATTCTAATTCAAGCCTCAAAAAGTAAGGTTAGAGACCCCCCTGTAGGGAACAAAATACCCTACTGAGTAAAGACAGGGACTTCAGCACTTAATAGAAAATCAACTTCAAAATGTATTAGTAAAATTAAAGGGACATAATACTCATATGCTAAATCTCTTGAAACTGATGCAGTATAACTGTAAAAAGCTGACCGGAAAATATCACCTGAGCATCTCTATGTAAAAAAGGAAGATATTTTACCTCACAATTTCTTCAGCTCAGCGGAGTAAGTTCTGTGTAAAAAGTTATACTCAGCTGCTGCTCAGCTGCAGGTAAAAAAAAAAAAAAATGAAGAAATGAACAGCAGCCAATCAGCATCAACAGTGCTGAGGTCATGAACTCTTTTACTGTGATCTCATGAGATTTCACTTAACTATCATAAAATTTCATTGTAAACTTCCTTAAACTGAATAGGGAAATAACATGAGTGTGCACAAAAGCTCGCTCCTTCCGCTGTCCTGGGACAGACATACTGATTTGCTGCTTAGAAGTCCTTTACAATGGGATGTGGCTACTGAGAAACTTTTGAGGTTAAATATCTTTCTTTTTTACATAGAGATGTTCAGGTGATATTTTCTAGTCGGCTTTTTACAGCTATACTGCATCACTTTCAAGTGTTTAAACATTTGGGTATTATGGCCCTTTAATTATCAAATATATTTAGGTAAGGTTACAAAGTGAAAGTTAGCACAAATAAAATGCAGGTATGGATACCTTATATGTATTCCTTTATAAAGTAAAATACAATAAAATATGTGACCCCGAAGATCAACTGAGAAATTATCAAATAACAAATTTAATAGTTATGTACATAGACAAAAAAAAATTCCTAATAGGAAAAAAAAACTTGATAAAATCTAGGTCTAATGTGACACTGGTGTTGTCTACAATCAACAATTTTGCACTTAGCTTAATAATCATAAAATCATACATTTAACTCCATTTATACCATACAAACCTTTCTTTAACCCCTTAATGACCACAGCACTTTTCCATTTTCTGTCCGTTTGGGACCAAGGCTATTTTTACATTTCTGCGGTGTTTGTGTTTAGCTGTAATTTTCCCCTTACTCATTTAATGTACCCACACATATTATATACCGTTTTTCTCGCCATTAAATGGACTTTCAAAATATACCATTATTTTCATCATATCTTATAATTTACTATAACATTTTTTATAAAATATGAGGAAAAAATGGAAAAAAAACACACTTTTTCTAACTTTGACCCCCAAAATCTGTTATACATCTACAACCACCAAAAAAAACATATGCTAAATAGTTTCTAAATTTTGTCCTGAGTTTAGAAATACCCAATGTTTACATGTTCTTTGCTTTTTTTGCAAGTTATAGGACCATAAATACAAGTAGCACTTTGCTATTTCCAAACCACTTTTTTTTTTAAATTAGCGCTAGTTACATTGGGACACTGATATCTTTCAGGAATCCCTGAATATCCATTGACATGTATATATTTTTTTTTTAGAAGACATCCCAAAGTATTGATCTAGGCCCATTTTGGTATATTTCATGCCACCATTTCACCGCCAAATGCGATCAAATAAAAAAAATTGTTCACTTTTTCACAATTTTTTTCACAAACTTTAGGTTTCTCACTGAAATTATTTACAAAAAACTTATGCAATTATAGCACACATGGTTGTAAATGCTTCTCTGGGATCCCCTTTGTTCATAAATAGCAGACATATATGGCTTTGGTTTTGCTTTTTACTAATTAGAAGGCTGCTAAATGCGACTGCGCACCACACGTGTATTATGCCCAGCATTGAAGGGGTTAATTAGGGAGCATGTAGGGAGCTTCTAGGGTTAATTTTAGCTTTAGTGTAGTGTAGTAGACAACCCCAAGTATTGATCTAGGCCCATTTTGGTATATTTCATGCCACCATTTCACCGCCAAATGCAATCAAATTAAAAAAAACGCTACATTTTTCACAATTTTAGGTTTCTCACTGAAATTATTTACAAACAGCATGTGCAATTATGGCACAAATGGTTGTAAATGCTTCTCTGGGATCCCCTTTGTTCAGAAATAGCAGACATATATGACTTTGGCGTTGCTTTTTGGTAATTAGAAGGCCGCTAAGTGCTGCTGCGCATCACACGTGTATTATGGCTAGCAGTGAAGGGGTTAATTAGGTAGTTTGTAGGGAGCTTGCAGGGTTAATTTTAGCTTTAGTGTAGAGATCAGCCTCCCACCTGACACATCAGACCCCCTGATCCCTCCCAAACAGCTCCCTTCCCTCCCCCACCCCACAATTGTCCCCGCCATCTTAAGTACTGGCAGAAAGTCTGCCAGTATTAAAATAAAAGTTTTTTGTTTTTTTTTTTAAATAAAATACATTTTTAGCATATTTATATATGCTACTTTGTAGGATCCCCCCTTAGCCCCCAACCTCCCTGATCCCCCCCAAAACAGCTCTCTAACCCCCCCTCTGCCTTATTGGGGGCCATCTTGGGTATTGGCAGCTGTCTGCCAGTACCCAGTTTGCAAGAGAAATGTTTTTTTTTTATTGTTATGTTCTTTTTCTGTAGTGTAGCTTCCCCCCCCCCACAGACCAATCCCCCACCCCCTGACTAATGTATTTTTATATAAATAAAACAACTTTTTAAAACTTTTAATACATAATTTTTCTGTAGTGTAGCGGTTCCCACCAGCTCCCTCCCCGTGCACGCGCCCGCCCCTGCCCTCCCGTGCGTGCGCGCTCGTGCGCACCTCCGATCACCCCCGCCCACGATCCCGCCCCCCTACACATCATCAGGGCCATCGATGGCCGCCTCCCGAACCGGCTCCCACCCACCAACGGATTTAGCCGGTGATGTCCGGTGCAGAGAGGGCCACAGAGTGGCTCTCTCTGCACCGGATTGCTAAAAAAGGTTATTGCAGGATGCCTCAATATCGAGGCATCACTGCAATAACCGGAAAGCAACTGGAAGCGAGCAGGATCGCTTCCAGCTGTTTTCCAGATCAAGGACGTACGCCACACGTCCTCGGTCATTAACTGTATTTTTTTTGAGGACGTGTGGCGTACGTCCTTGGTCGTTAAGGGGTTAAAATGGTATAATCACAGAGCTCTGTGTGTAACCATAAAGCCTGAAAACTCCAGCTGTATTTTCAACTATTTGATCCGTAATTAGATGTGGAACAAACAGTCCATAGGAAACAACCAGTATAAGAGATTAGTTTGTATGTTCAATATATCTTTCACCCTTTTTCCAATAGGTAAAGGGCACAATGTTGCTTTTCATAAATGTATCAACAAAGGGGAATTATGGTTAAAGGGCCATAATACCCAAATGTTTAAACACTTGAAAGTGATGCAGTATAGCTGTAAAAAGCTGACTTGAAAATATCACCTGAACATCTCTATGTAAAAAAGAAAGATATTTTACCTCAAAAGTTTCTCAGTAGCCACATCCCATTGTAAAGGACTTCTAAGCAGCAAATCAGTATGTCTGTCCCGGGACAGCGGAAGGAGCAAGCGTTCGTGCACACTAATGTTATTTCCCTATTCAGTGTAAGGAAGTTTACAATGAAATCTCATGATAGTTAAGTCAACTCTCATGAGATCACAGTAAAATAGTTCATGACCTAAGCACTGTTGATGCTGATTGGCTGCTGTTCATTTCTTCATTTTTTTTTTTTTTTTTTACCTGCAGTTGGGCAGCAGCTGAGTATAACTTTTTACACAGAACTTACTGTGCTGAGCTGAGGAGATTGTGAGGTAAAATATCTTCCATTTTTTACATAGAGATGCTCAGATGATATTTTCCCGTCAGCTTTTTACAGTTATACTGCATCAGTTTCAAGTGATTTAGCATATCTGTATTATGTTCCTTTAAGATAGATTCAAAAGATACCTTAAACCTCCTCAGTCTGTTTTGCAGTCTCTATTCAGCGTTTCTTTCTAATCCCGTCTTAGTCACGTATCACGTTATCTACTCATATCCAACCCATGAGCTGTGTTGTGTCCATAGACAGTGCACTGTTTTCCAAATGTATTTTAATGCCAAATAGAACACATCAGCAGCAACTTATGAGCTATGAGCATATACTTCTCTCTGTAATGTACATGCACACTTTGTCTCCAATCAGGCGCTCCATCTGGAAGTAAATAAACAAACCTCCTCCCTTCATAGCCCCACTGACAGCATTTATTGGTTCTAGATCAAGCAATTATGCGTTTCGGCTATACAGCCTTTGTCAAGATGCTTGATCCGATCTACACTCCTTCCTTTTATTTCTCTCAAAGGTCCACCTCTTCGGATTAATTGTATTAACCCCTTCTTTTCTTATTCCAATTTGGCCTATATTTTCTCTTCATGTCATTTTATTCTCCACCGTGTTCATAAAAAAGGGTCTCTCAAACATTTTGCTTTTTTCCTTCTTGTCCTACATATAGCATCTTATAACTTTATGTGTAAACACCATTATCTCTACTCCACATTCAATACTAATACTCCCTAAAAATAGAATTATATATTTGGAAAAACTAAGATAAGCTCAAAATGGACATAAGGGACATACACCACTTTATTAACACCATTATTAAATAATAATACAGTATATAAACAAACATCCCATACTTACAATCACACCAAATCTCTCTATCATCTATATAAAAAAACTTCTAGAATTTCAATCATAACATTTGGCTGTTCGGATTTAAATGCTTTAATTATAAAACTAAGGTCTAATTCCCTGTTTAGACCCTTTGGATAAAGGGTCCAAACTTATAAATAAGTTCTGCTTCTTGGTGGAGCAATTTTGTTTCTCAATACTTCCCCCCCCCAGCATCTTTTTATTATTTTCTTAATTCAACAAAAAAGCATCTCCTTGGGGTTACCCTTTTTCTTTAAAATGCTTGTAAAGCAGTGATCTCAAAGTACCTGCCCTGGGGCCGTATGTGGCCCTCAAGATAGTTTAGTCTGGCCCTCCCTTGTTTATTAGGTAAGTTATTCATTTGGCCCCATCAATTTTGTTTAGGGTTCTAAGAGGTGTAACAAGTTGATGTTCTATATAGGCACTTACAAGATAAATATAAAGTCAAGAATGCATTGTCCAGTGTAGACTCCCATCATGCACTACTTGCAGGGGCAAAACTACAGGGGGTGCCAAACCGCAACTGCGACTGGGCCCCTGAGGGTGGGGGCCCACCTTCTTAGATTCTTGCACCTAAGCCCTGTTGTTTCTAGTTACGCCTCTGACTGCTTGGATAAATGTAACTTTTTATTCAGTTCCAGAATGATCACTTCACTTGGCACTCACAAGATAAATATGCACTGTGTAAGTCTAGTGTGGGCTACAGCTTCTACCATGCACTACTACTTGGGTAAATGTCACTTCCAGTTTCTAGTATATCCAGTTCCAGAGCACTCACTCTTTTCAAGTGGCCCCCATGGGATAAGAACACTTGGCCAAGGGCCCCCGGATACAATGAGCTTGATACCACTGTTGTAAAGTCTTCTTTTTCTAGTTCTATACTTCTTACGTGTGCTATTATTCGATCTCTCAGTTTGTGAGCCACTCTTGCCTTTGTAAAACCCTGTATAATTCATTGATTGGATTGGTTGTGAATTTGGGGACCCTGAGAAAATTAATGAATAAAAAAGGAGGCTTCATGCTACCTTAGCAGTTTTTCGTAAAGAAATCTTATTTTTCGGACATGCTTAGAATGTTGTATACTATATAAACTGAATTATTCTATTCTTTTCTAATAGTGGCATTGGTTTGGCTCTCTGTGAGAGACTCCTATCTGAAGATGACCAGATTCGCCTATGCTTGGCTTGCAGAAATATGCAGCGGGCCGAAGCAGCCCGCTTTGCCCTCCTCTCCTCTCACCCATCAGCTGATATCAGTATCTTGAGAGTTGATGTAGGTAACTTAAAGTCAGTAATACAGGCAGCAAAAGAGTTAAAAGAAAGGTAAGTAAAATGTGCTGTAGCTGCACAATGTTAGAGAATATACATTACAAAGTATCCTAAACTGTCTACATTTAGTTTAACCGATTAATGACCATGATGTACCCTATACGTCGCTGGTCCTTAAGGGGTTTTTGCCTGTAATAGCACGGGTCTCGTTGCTGGGAGCAAGACCGCGCTATAACAATCTCCCTCCTGCAGGCCTCACTGCGATCATGTGCTTTTCAAACGGTGCTGATTGGCTCTTGGGGAATTGCTTGTGTTGCTATGCACGTACCTTATTCAGATCAGCCACTGTTTAATTTTATAATAGAGCCGGACTTCACAAAAGTTAGGACGTTCCATGCCGTCCTAAAGGAGTTTAAGCCCATTGCTTTTAGGATGATATGGAACGTCCGAACGGCATTAAAGGGACCATCTACACCAGAATTTGTATTGTTTTAAAAGATAAGATAATAGATAGATAATCCCTTTATTACCCATTCCCCAGTTTTGCATAACCAACACAGTTATATTAATATACTTTTAACCTCTGTGATTATCTTGTATCTAAGCCTCTGCAAACTGCCCCTTTATTTCAGTTCTTTTGACAGACTTGCAGTCTAGCCAATCAGTGCCTACTCCCAGATAACTTCACGTGCACAAGTACAGTGTTATCTATATGAAACACATGAACTAACACCTTCTAGTGGTGAAAAACCGTTAAAATGCATTCTGAAATGAGGTGGCCTTCAAGGTCTAAGAAATTAGCATATGAACTTCCTAGGTTAAGCTTTCAACTAAGAATACCAAGAGAACAAAGCAAATTTGGTGATAAAAGTAAATTGGAAAATTGTTTAAAATGACATGCTCTATCTGAAGCATGAAAGTTTATTTTGGCCTAGACTGTCCCTTTAAGTGGTTAAAGGAAAGTCAAAATTTAAACTTTATTCAGACTTTCCATTTTACTTCTGTTATCTAATTTGCTTTGCTCTCTTCATAATGTTTGTTGAAATGCATACCTAGGCAAGCTAAGGGACAGCAATGCACTACTGGGAGCTAGCTGCTGATTGGTGGCTGCATGTATATGCCTCTTGTTGTTGGCTTACCTGATGTGCTCAGCTAGCTCACAGTAATGCACTGCTGCTCCTTAGGATACCTAGGTATGCTTTTTTTTTAAATAAAAAAAATACCAAGTAGAAGAACCAAATTAGATAATAAAAGTACATTTGAAAGTTTTTTGCAATTGCATGCTTTGCCTGAATCATGAAAGAAAAATGTTGGGCTTCATGTTCATTTGACTAATCAACTAATTAACTAATTAGTAGGTCAACAAAAATGAGTTAATTTGTTAAAGTGATAATCAAATATAAAAAATGCACAATTGATTAGCATTTTAAAGGGACAGTCAACACCAGAATTTTTGTTTTTTAAAAAGAAAGATAATCCCTTTATTACCCATTCCCCGGTTTTGCATAACCAACACTGTTATAGAAATACACGTTTTACCTCTGTAATTACCTTTTATCTAAGCCTCAGCAGACTGCCCCCTTATTTCAGTTCTTTTGACAGACTTGCATTTTAGCCAATTAGTGCTGACTCCTAGGTAAATTCACGTGCATGAGCTCAATGTTATCTATATGAAACACATGAACTAATGCCCTCTAGTTGGCAAAATGCATTTAGATTAGAAGTAAGTCTTCAAAGTCTAAGAAATTAGCATATGAACCTCCTAGGTTTAGCTTTCAACTAATACCAAGAGAACAAAACAAAATTGGTGATAAAAGTAAATTGGGAAGTTGTTTAAAATTACATTCCCTATTTAAATCATTAAAGTTTATTTTGGACTTGACTGTTCCTTTAACAAATGAACAATGAATCAACTAATTTTCGTTGATAACTGTTTTGTTAATTGATTGATTAGTTAAGTGTTACTCCTTTGCAAATGAAAATCTAAAAGGGAAAACATGATTCAAATACTTTTGGAGTCTGGGAATACCTTCATATTGATGTATTATACCATGATGCATAATAAAAAGTAGGTGCATTTGTGTACTTCATTAGCAAACGAATGCCGAAAATGGCCGCCCTCAGCATCATTCGTCTCTTTTCAGAGTGGGATTTCTTCTTGTGAAAAGGCAACACGCAAAGATTTGTGCAAATCCAGATCTCTCTGTGTTGCACTTTCACAAGAAGAATTCCGGCCCTGAAAAGAGCCAAATGCCGCTGGCGGCGGCCATTTTCATTATTCGTTTGATAAAAAAGTGCTGCAGTTTACCTGTCCCCACTACATTCTACACAGAGATCAAAGCGGAAACTCATATATTTGGTCCTAATTAGCCACAGCAAAAAGGCTAATTAAACAAGCTCAAGATGATTTTTAGCGGCTATGTCCCTGGGCTTTCGAGAATTTGCAAAAATTTTGGTAAAACAAATACATTTTTTAAAAGTATGTAAAACCTATATTTTGAATGCATATCTAATGTGACGCAGTACTCAAAAGCAGACATACTATGCATATATTAAGAATGACTTTAACAACCCTTTAATGAGTGAAATTAAAGGGACAGTCAAGTCCAAAAAAAACTTTCATGATTTAAATAGGGCATGTAATTTTAAACAACTTTCCAATTTACTTTTATCACCAATTTTGCTTTGTTCTCTTGGTATTCTTAGTTGAAAGCTAAACCTAGGAGGTTCATATGCTAATTTTTTAGACCTTGAAGGCCGCCTCTAATCTAAAGGCATTTTGATAGTTTTTCGCCACTAGAGGACATTAGTTCACATGTTTCATATAGATAACATTGAGCTCATGCACGTGAATTTACCATGGAGACAGCTCTGATTGGCTAAAATGCAAGTCTGTCAAAAGAACTGAAATAAGGGGTCAGTCTGCTGAGGCTTAGATACAAGGTAATTACAGAGGTAAAACGTGTATTATTATAACTTTGTTGGTTATGCAAAACTGGGGAATTGGTAATTAAGGGATTATCTATCTTTTAAAACAACAAAAAATCTGGTAATCAAAAAACAAGAGTCTGGACTAAGTCTAACCCTCTTAGCCTCTCTAAATAAGACTGATATCTCCCTACTCAGTCCAATAAAGGAAACAAAAACTTGGGTGTAAGAGAGGCGCTGTGTAAACAGCTGAGAGAACCAACAATAGCTAAAAAAAGATTGAATAAAAATATCTCAATATGTATAATACAATGTATTGTAAAATTAGATATATATCAATATGTATAATAAAAAAACAACATAGAAAGGGATAATATAAACTAGTTTAATAAAAGGCAATAATAAATAACAATAGTAAGTTGTGGCCACAACTAAATAAAATGATGAAGAAAAATTAGCAGCATAGATTTACAATTCACAATTCTAATGCTATTAAGTAACTAGGACGGTTCAGCGATGTAGTATCACTTAGATAAGGTGCAATACTAAGCCTCCTGTAAGTAAATAAGACTGAAATAATTGGCTTGTAATTTCTCCGATAATGTCCGTATGTGATTTAAATCTGGTGAGTTAGGGTATCCTTTGTGAATGAAAGAGTCCCGTTGAAAGTGTGTAGGCAAATTCCTATTGCGTGTACTGAGTTGAGCTCCTTGAGTTGAAGTGAGTGAGAGACAGGGCAATCTGCTGTTCTGCCGTTCTGTGTTAAAGTGCAAGTGATAGATAGTTCTTTGTTAAGTGAACTAGTAGATACGTGAATTTCTTTGAATTAGCTTATTTGCAAAAAAGTGACAAATTTTCTTGTTTGAGAATAGTTTATCAATGTGATAGTTATAAAATGTTCAATGTGAATCTTCAGCTGTATGACAGGCTTATTAGCTGCGCTCCCCGGCCAGCGTATGTGTGTAGATGCGTGGCGGAAGTACTCACAACTGCTTCACTGTCTGTGACAGCACTGAATCCTTTCTAGTTGCCGTTCGGCTGTTCCGTTGAAAGAATGGACAATGGTCTCCTTGATCTTCCTGGATCTTTCCTGGGTTCTATCGATAGATGATGGGTGACAAATGGAAAGTGTAAACAGACTCCACAGCTAGCTGCGCTCCCCGGCCAGCGTATGTGTGTAGATGCGTGGCGGAAGTACTCACAGCTGCTTCACTGTCTGTGACAGCACTGAATCCTTTCTAGTTGCCGTTCGGCTGTTCCGTTGAAAGAATGGACAATGGTCTCCTTGATCTTCCTGGATCCTCCTGGATCTTTCCTGGGTTCTATCGATAGATGATGGGTGACAAATGGAAAGTGTAAACAGACTCCACAGCTAGCTGCGCTCCCCGGCCAGCGTATGTGTGTAGATGCGTGGCGGAAGTACTCACAGCTGCTTCACTGTCTGTGACAGCACTGAATCCTTTCTAGTTGCCGTTCGGCTGTTCCGTTGAAAGAATGGACAATGGTCTCCTTGATCTTCCTGGATCCTCCTGGATCTTTCCTGGGTTCTATCGATAGATGATGGGTGACAAATGGAAAGTGTAAACAGACTCCACAGCTAGCTGCGCTCCCCGGCCAGCGTATGTGTGTAGATGCGTGGCGGAAGTACTCACAGCTGCTTCACTGTCTGTGACAGCACTGAATCCTTTCTAGTTGCCGTTCGGCTGTTCCGTTGAAAGAATGGACAATGGTCTCCTTGATCTTCCTGGATCCTCCTGGATCTTTCCTGGGTTCTATCGATAGATGATGGGTGACAAATGGAAAGTGTAAACAGACTCCACAGCTAGCTGTGGAGTCTGTTTACACTTTCCATTTGTCACCCATCATCTATCGATAGAACCCAGGAAAGATCCAGGAGGATCCAGGAAGATCAAGGAGACCATTGTCCATTCTTTCAACGGAACAGCCGAACGGCAACTAGAAAGGATTCAGTGCTGTCACAGACAGTGAAGCAGCTGTGAGTACTTCCGCCACGCATCTACACACATACGCTGGCCGGGGAGCGCAGCTAGCTGTGGAGTCTGTTTACACTTTCCATTTGTCACCCATCATCTATCGATAGAACCCAGGAAAGATCCAGGAGGATCCAGGAAGATCAAGGAGACCATTGTCCATTCTTTCAACGGAACAGCCGAACGGCAACTAGAAAGGATTCAGTGCTGTCACAGACAGTGAAGCAGCTGTGAGTACTTCCGCCACGCATCTACACACATACGCTGGCCGGGGAGCGCAGCTAGCTGTGGAGTCTGTTTACACTTTCCATTTGTCACCCATCATCTATCGATAGAACCCAGGAAAGATCCAGGAGGATCCAGGAAGATCAAGGAGACCATTGTCCATTCTTTCAACGGAACAGCCGAACGGCAACTAGAAAGGATTCAGTGCTGTCACAGACAGTGAAGCAGCTGTGAGTACTTCCGCCACGCATCTACACACATACGCTGGCCGGGGAGCGCAGCTAGCTGTGGAGTCTGTTTACACTTTCCATTTGTCACCCATCATCTATCGATAGAACCCAGGAAAGATCCAGGAGGATCCAGGAAGATCAAGGAGACCATTGTCCATTCTTTCAACGGAACAGCCGAACGGCAACTAGAAAGGATTCAGTGCTGTCACAGACAGTGAAGCAGCTGTGAGTACTTCCGCCACGCATCTACACACATACGCTGGCCGGGGAGCGCAGCTAGCTGTGGAGTCTGTTTACACTTTCCATTTGTCACCCATCATCTATCGATAGAACCCAGGAAAGATCCAGGAGGATCCAGGAAGATCAAGGAGACCATTGTCCATTCTTTCAACGGAACAGCCGAACGGCAACTAGAAAGGATTCAGTGCTGTCACAGACAGTGAAGCAGCTGTGAGTACTTCCGCCACGCATCTACACACATACGCTGGCCGGGGAGCGCAGCTAGCTGTGGAGTCTGTTTACACTTTCCATTTGTCACCCATCATCTATCGATAGAACCCAGGAAAGATCCAGGAGGATCCAGGAAGATCAAGGAGACCATTGTCCATTCTTTCAACGGAACAGCCGAACGGCAACTAGAAAGGATTCAGTGCTGTCACAGACAGTGAAGCAGCTGTGAGTACTTCCGCCACGCATCTACACACATACGCTGGCCGGGGAGCGCAGCTAGCTGTGGAGTCTGTTTACACTTTCCATTTGTCACCCATCATCTATCGATAGAACCCAGGAAAGATCCAGGAGGATCCAGGAAGATCAAGGAGACCATTGTCCATTCTTTCAACGGAACAGCCAAACGGCAACTAGAAAGGATTCAGTGCTGTCACAGACAGTGAAGCAGCTGTGAGTACTTCCGCCACGCATCTACACACATACGCTGGCCGGGGAGCGCAGCTAGCTGTGGAGTCTGTTTACACTTTCCATTTGTCACCCATCATCTATCGATAGAACCCAGGAAAGATCCAGGAGGATCCAGGAAGATCAAGGAGACCATTGTCCATTCTTTCAACGGAACAGCCGAACGGCAACTAGAAAGGATTCAGTGCTGTCACAGACAGTGAAGCAGCTGTGAGTACTTCCGCCACGCATCTACACACATACGCTGGCCGGGGAGCGCAGCTAATAAGCCTGTCATACAGCTGAAGATTCACATTGAACATTTTATAACTATCACATTGATAAACTATTCTCAAACAAGAAAATTTGTCACTTTTTTGCAAATAAGCTAATTCAAAGAAATTCACGTATCTACTAGTTCACTTAACAAAGAACTATCTATCACTTGCACTTTAACACAGAACGGCAGAACAGCAGATTGCCCTGTCTCTCACTCACTTCAACTCACGGAGCTCAACTCAGTACACGCAATAGGAATTTGCCTACACACTTTCAACGGAACTCTTTCATTCACAAAGGATACACTAACTCACCAGATTTAAATCACATACAGACATTATCGGAGAAATTACAAGCCAATTATTTCAGTCTTATTTACTTACAGGAGGCTTAGTATTGCACCTTATCTAAGTGATACTACATCGCTGAACCGTCCTAGTTACTTAATAGCGTTAGAATTGTGAATTGTAAATCTATGCTGCTAATTTTTCTTCATCATTTTATTTAGTTGTGGCCACAACTTACTATTGTTATTTATTATTGCCTTTTATTAAACTAGTTTATATTATCCCTTTCTATGTTGGTTTTTTATTATACATATTGATATATATCTAATTTTACGATACATTGTATTATACATATTGAGATATTTTTATTCAATCTTTTTTAGCTATTGTTGGTTCTCTCAGCTGTTTACACAGCGCCTCTCTTACACCCAAGTTTTTGTAACAAAAAATCTGGTGTTGACTGTCCCTTTAAGCTGCCAAATTAAAGAGCCACTAAAGTCAAAATTAAAGTTTCGTGATTCAAGCAGAGCAGCAATTTAAAAATAAAAATACTTTTCAAGATATGTCTATTATCAAACCGTGCACATTCTTTTTATATGCACACTTTCTGAGGCTCTTACTGAAGATGTGCAGAAGTGCACAGTTTTTTCATATATGCATTTTGTGATTGGCTGATGGCTGTCACATGACACAAGGGGAGAGTAAATTGGATTCACTTTGAAATTTGCCAGAAAATATTCTACTGATCATTTCAAAATCAAACATAAGTGCTATTGCAATGTATTTTTATTGTGTATTTGTCAGTTATTTTTATTTTTTTATCAAAGACTTTTATTTGTCTAATTAGACCACTCATTACGTTAAATTACTCCATGGTAATCTGCTTAAAACACAGCTGTCAACTAAGTTAAGTCTTTATATTTTCAGAATTGCAAGAACTTTACAAAGTGATAGTTGATAGCGGGAACACTCAAATACTTTAATAAACAATGTTTTTATATCACTGCTTGTTAGTTAAAAAGTGTTTCCTTGTTAATAATTTTCCGTTGAAGAACTGTCCCTTTGAGTAATTAAACAGACATGAGACCCAAAATTTTTCTTTAATTATTCAGAGAGAAAATACAAATTTTAAAAAAAAACTTTCCAATGTATTTCTATCCTTAATTTTCTTTGTTCTTTTGTTATTCTTTGTTGAGGAGATATCTAGATAGGTAGCGTGCACGTCTGTAGCATTATATGACAGGAAATAGTGCTGCCATCTATTGCTCTTGCTAATGTATAACATTGTTGCAAAACTGCTGTTATATAGTGCTGCAGACACATGCACATTCCTGACCTTCCAGCTTTTCAACAATGGATAATAAGAAAATGAAGTACGTTTGAAAATAGAAGTAAATTTGAAAGTTGTTTAAAATTGTTTGTTGTATCTGAATCATGAAAGACAAATTTTGGGTGTTGCGTCCCTTTAAGAAGTCTTTGAGTTTCTGGTTCTCTGTATGTTTAATAAATCTTCAAAGGAATGCAGTGAATTTAATATTTCGCAGGTTTGTGAGCTTTATTTTTACTTTTTGCTTTAAAAAAAAAAAGATGAATTGAATGTCAAGATTTGATTTAAGAAAGATGCTGACAAATCTTATTGAATTTTCCTTAACAGGTATCAGAGAGTTGACTTTCTCTACCTAAATGCTGGTATAATGCCTAACCCGCGAATCAGCCTCCAAGCTTTTATTAAAGGCCTTTTCTCCAGGTAATGACTATCAGTGCTTATCTGTAAACGAAAGTGTTTGCTCGCAATTATCTAAAGTTCACAGGTATGGCGTAAAATCATCACGCTAATCCTCACATAGGCCTATCTCACTATGCTCCTGATGATCACACCCTCGGCATGGGGAGAAATCACTAGATATGTGCAAAATTCGATATTTATATATTCTTCTGTCAAACAAATTTAAAATATGTCCGTCGGCTGTTTTCGGTACTGGATATATTAGTGTTAAAGTGCAACACACAAGGATCTGGATTTGCACTTTTTTACTAATAGATCTATAGTACCGCATATATATATATATATATATATATATATATATATATATATATATACTCTGGACTGCAAGAAGCTACAGCAATCTCGTCTGTAAAGTTACAGCCGAGAGCTGGAGTTCCTGAGCACCAGGCATCTGCCTGCATGATCGGTGCTCCGGTTCCATATGAAGGCAGATGCCTGATTGGTACAGACAGTGACACTGTGTGTCATCTTCTGTAATGAACAGCTTCTTGTGCTGGCGGGAGGCGGGTGGGCGGCACAGAGGGGGAGGGTCTCTACACTACAGAAAAATGTTTTAAGGTAGAGGAAGGGGTGGGAAGCTACACTAAAGAAAAAAAGGGGAAGGGGGTGCATAATTAATGATTTCGGGGAGGTAGGGGGCACCACTACACTACAGGGGAAAAAAACTAAGTAAAACAAAATAAATAAGTTATTATTAAAAAAACAAACTGGGTACTGGCAGACAGCTGCCAGTACCTAAGATGGCCACCAGTAGTAAGAGAGGGGAGGGTTAAAGAGCTTTTTGGGGGGAGTGATGGGAGGGTTGAGGAGTTATCACTAAACTGTGATGACAATAATAATGATAATTTAAAAAAGCTCTAAACTGCATATTGGAAGACCTTGTGCCAGTAAATAAGATGATGGTGATCAGTTGGGGGTGAGGGAGGGTAGAGAGCTTTTTGGGAGGGATAAGGTAGGGATCAGGACGGGGGAGGTGTCAGCTTGGAGGTTAATCTTTACTCTGCATCAAAAATGAACCTTACAAGCTAACTGATTAACCCCTTCACTGCCAGGAATTTCACAAAATGTGAGCACCTGCAATTAGTGGCATTCTAATTGTCAAAAAGCAGTGGCCATGCATGTCTGTTATTTCTGAATAAAGGGGATCCCAGAGAAGCATTTATAACCATTTGTCATATGTCTGCGGTAGTTGTGTGTAAATAATTTCAGTCAGAAACCCAAAGTTGTGAAAAAGTTAAAGGGATATGAGACCCAAATGTTTTCTTTCATGATAAAGATAGAGCATGCAATTTTAAGCAACTTTCTAATTTACTCCTATTATCATTTTATCTTCGTTCTCTTGGTATCTTTATTTGAAAAATCAGGAATGTAAGCTAAGGAGACCATTTTTGGTTCAGTATCCTGGGTAGCACTTGCTGATTGGTGGCTTCCTGGTTTTCAAGTAACGATACCGAGAGAACAAAGAAATATTGATAATAGGAGTAAATTAGAAAGTTGATTGCATGCTGTATCTGAATCATGAAATAAAAAAATTGGGTTTCATGTCCCTTTAACAATTCTTTTTTATATGATCATATCGGCTGTTAAATAAGTGGCATAAAATATTCCAAAATGGGCCTAGATCATTACCTCGGGTTGTCTACTTTAAAAATATATATCGTCTTCACAGGTAAATAAAAAAAACAAAAGCTCTTTTTCTGTAAAATGGGAGTGATACCAAAAATGCTAAAAATTCTCCAGTACGAAATTCCCGGTAGCAAAGGGGTTAAAATACAACACACAAAAATCTGACTTTGCTCATAAAAGGGATATGAAACCCAAATTGTTTCTTTCATGATTCAGATAGAGCATGTAAATCTAAACAACTTTCTAATTTACTCCTATTATTCATTTTCTTCGTTCTTTTGGTATCTTTATTTGAAAAAGCAGGAATCTAAGCTTAGGAGCCGGCCCATTTTTTTGTTCAGCACCTTGGTAGCACTTGCTGATTTGGTGGCTCAGTGTAACCACCAAATCAGCAAATGCTACCCAGGTGCTTAGATTCCTGCCTTTTCAAATAAAGATACCAAAAGATTGAAGAAAAATGAATAATAGGAGTAAATTAGAAAGTTGTTTAGAATTACATGCTCTATCTGAATCATGAAAGAAACAATTTGGGTCTCATATCCCTTTATTAGCTCTATTAGAGTTAAAGCGCAGCACGCAAAGATTTGGATTTGCACTTTAACACTAATATAACTGGAAATAGCCAAATGCTGGTACCCACAGCGATATTTGTTATTCGTTCACAAACGAATATCTGATAAATTAATTATGCACATACCTAGAAATCACTCAAATTCGTTTGGGGCTTTGTACTGCAGCTGTCTCTCCTTCATATCTAAAACCTGTATAGCTGGATAAAGCGCTCTCAAGCTGTTTGACCTTCTAAAATTCTTTGAGAGATCCCATAGTGCTGGTGAGATTTCTTAGATAATCTTGATAAAGATGAGACCTTTTAATCATCGGGCCCTAAGGGTCTGATTATCTAAAGCTCTCTGGGCTGGTAGGATTTTCTAAGAAAGCCCTTGTCTTAATTCTATAAAAGCAGATTTTACCTTGAGAACAGTTTCTCTAGCAAAGGAATGTTCCCTGTTTTTATGTATATTAAAGTGAAGGTAAAGTTGCATATAAACATTATTGCATTATTCGTATCCTAAACAATCTAATTGCTAACTTTTTTTCTACATAGCATTATCGATTTATCTAATAAAAAAGATTTATATTTCTCTACCGTGTTGTTACTGATTCCTCCCATCAGCCTTTTTCAGATTTCTGACAGTCTGACTTATAGAGCGGTCGCACCCGCTCTATACGTTTCTCAAAGGCGCGTTCACGTGGATCAAATGAACTGTGCATGCGCATACAGTCGTCAACGGCCACCAATGCGCATGCGTTAATCTTATCTGGTGTTAGACAAAGCCTACGTATTGATAGGAAACAACAAACCATCGCAACAGGCATGTGCAAAACGGGAGTGCGCGGATTGTCAAACAGAGGGATGACGTCGAATGATGGCCGCCTAACGGCCAGAATTTCAATTGGCTGTTGGAAGAACATGACCAGCAAGTAAAAAAAAACAAAAAAAAACCACGGGTTGAATTGACAGCTTGAAAAAAAGGTAATTAAAAACGGCGAAAATGGAGTTTACAATTAAAATTCACAAAATTGATGAATGAAAGTACCATTGATTTAGGGTGGCCGGTGTAATGCAATAATGCGATATAGCTAACTTTACCTTCGCTTTAAGGCTATGCATATATTACAATAGGGCTCACAAAAATTCGTAATTTTAAGTCGTATAAAATAAATGATATATTGAAATTAAAATATGCACTAAAAAAATGATATTGTTTAATCTCATTAAAAATCGTAAGAAAATTGTTCTACAAAATTGTATTTTGTGGAAAAATTTAAATTCATATTGAAATTACGCAGGAATAAAACAATTTAGGGCACACAGAAGATATCGTAATAAATCTACACTGCGTATGACATTTTTTTTTTGTAAAATTTGTATTTCTAATACAAAATTCAAAGCATATTTTTCTTATTATAAAATAATTTTCCTTGCCTCAGCTAATGGGCTGAACAGGGGTGTTCCGTGGGTGTAGTTCAAATTTATTTGCCAAGTCTGGTGTATTCTCTAAATCGGGGTTCTTCAAATGTTTCTAAAACATTTATTTTGTATGCAGTTTTTTTGCAATGCAGTGCTTACAGGGACAGTATACCCTAATTTTTTTTCTCCCCTTTAATTTGTTCCCAATTATCCATTACCTGCTGGAGTGTATTAAATTGTTTAAAATAGCTCCTTTATTTCAACATTTGAAATAGCTGATTTTGCCTGTAGTAAACCTATACTGAACGTTTCTATACTTTTTGTTGTGTGGTGACGAATACCGCTAGATCGAATTGGCGTCTCAAACTGTTCTATCTATGCCCCCTGGTTGAAGTGCGCATGCGGCTATCACAGAATTTCCTCCGTATGTGTAGATGCGCATTCGTGATAGCTGCATGCGCATTTCTTTTTTTTTTTTATCATTTATTTATTTCCAGGCACAAAGTACAAATCAACAATTACAAATTTATCACATGAGTAAATTTCTTTGTTTAACAAAAAGAAGAAAAGAATGGTTATCAATCAGAAAAATAGAAACAGTCAATAATTAATTCACTCTTAAATTCAGAGGATCCACCAAATCATATTTTAAGAAAGTTACTACCACAAACTTTCCAATATCTTACTCTTTGTTATTGTACACTTGTGCTGTTTCCCTGGTTACCTAAGATAATGTAACAGAACATAACAAAACAAAATAAAGCAAGATAAAACAGAACAGAACACTAAAAACAACAACAACAACAAAAAAAAACATGCGCATTTCAATGAAGAGGGAATTCCTTTGGCTGACAAAACAGCATTCAGTAAAAAAGCGATTGAACGAAATTACAAGCGGAGAGGGTATTACTGCGCATGGGCAAAAAATTGCCTGCACGAGAGCGAACAAGGCTCGATAGGTATACAGCGGGTGGGACCGCTCTTACATATTAGACTACAAAAGCAGGAAGCTAGCAGGGGCGGAGAAACATAACAAAAGGTAGAAAAATAAAAGATAAATATTTTTAAATTATACATGATTATAAGGAAAAAAAACTTACGGCCAGATTACGAGTTTTGCGGTAACAGGGGTGCGGGGCTAACGTGCAGTTTATGCTCACCACTCAATTACATACAACGCTGGTATTACGGGTTTTTACAAACCTGGCGTTAACAGGCAAAAAGTGAGTGTAGAGCAAAATTGTGCTCCACTTCTCACTTCAATACCAGCGCTGCTTAAGTCAGCGGTGAGCTGGTTGTACGTGCTCGTGCACGATTTCCCCATAGACATCAATGGGGAGAGCCGGCTGAGAAAAAGTCTAACACCTGCAAAAAAGCAGCGTTTAGCTCTGTAACGCAGCCCCATTGATTCCTAACATGAACCCGAGTCTAAACACCCCTAATCTTACACTTATTAACCCCTAATCTACCGCTCTGGACATCGCCGCCACTATAATAAACGTATTAACCCCTAAACCGCCGCACTCCCTCCTCGAAAACACTAGTTAAATATTATTAACCCCCTAATCTGCCGTCCCTAACATCACCGCCACCTACCTACATTTATTAACCCCTAATCTGCCGCCCCCAACGTCGCCGCAACTATATTAAATTCGTTAACCACTAACCCTAATACCCCCTAACTTAAATATACTTTAAATAAATCTAAATACAATTCCTATCATTAACTAAAAATTATTCCTATTTAAAACTAAATACTTACCTGTAAAATAAACCTAAGATAGCTACAATATAACTAATAGTTACATTATATCTAGCTTAGGGTTTATTTTTATTTTACAGGCAAGTTTGAATTTATTTTAACTAAGTAGAATAGTTATTAAATAGTTATTAACTATTTAATAACTTCCTAGCTAAAATAAATACAAATTGACCTGTAAAATAAAACCTAACCTAAGTTACACTAACACTACACTACAATTAAATAAATTCCCTACATTAAATACAATTAAATAAATAAAATTATCTAAAGTACAAAAACACCCCACTAAATTACAGAAAATAAAACTAATTACACCTAATTTAATAGCCCTATCAAAATAAAAAAAGCCCCCCCAAATTAATAAAAACCCCCTAGCCTAAACTTAACTATCAATAGCCCTTAAAAGGGCCTTTTGCGGGGCATTGCCCCAAAGAAATAAGCCAATAGAATGCGAGCTCAATCCTATTGGCTGATTGGACCAGCCAATAGGATTGAACTTCAACCCTATTGGCTGATTGCATCAGTCAATAGGATTTTTTTCTACCTTAATTCCGATTGGCTGATAGAATTCTATCAGCCAATCGGAATTGAAGGGACGCCATCTTGGATGACGTCACTTAAAGGAACCTTCATTCAGTGTTAGCCGTCGGATGAAGAGGATGCTCCGCGTCGGATGTCTTGAAGATGGACCCGCTCCGCGCTGGATGGATGAAGATAGAAGATGCCGTCTGGATGAAGACTTCTGCCCGTCTGGAGGACCCCTTCTCTTCTGGCTTCATCGATCTTCAGGGGGTTAGTGTTAGGTTTTTTAAGGGTATATTGGGTGGGTTTATTTTTTAGAATAGGGTTTGGGCCTGCAAAAGAGCTAACTGCCCTTTTAAGGGCAATGCCCATCCAAATGCCTTTTTCAGGGCAATGCCCATCCAAATGCCCTTTTCAGGGCAATGGGGAGCTTAGGTTTTTTAGGTAGATTTTTATTTGGGGGGTTGGTTGTGTGGGTGGTGGGTTTTACTGTTGGGGGGGTTGTTTTAGGGTTATTGATAGTTTAGTTTAGGCTAGGGGGTTTTATTATTTGGGGGGTATTTTGATAGGGCTATTAGATTAGGTGTAATTAGTTTAAAGATCTGTAATTTGTTTTTTATTTTCTGGGGATTTAGCTAATTTAATTTTATTTATTTAATTGTATTTAATTTAGGTAATTTATTTAATTGTAATGTAGTGTTAAGGTGTTAGCGTAACTTAGTTTAGGTTTTATTTTACAGGTAAATTTGTATTTATTTTAACTAGGTAGTTATTAAATAGTTTATAACTATTTACTAACTATTCTACCTAGTTAAAATAAATACAAACTTGCCTGTAAAATAAAAATAAAACCTAAGATAGCTACAATGTAACTATTAGTTATATTGTATCTAGTTTAGGGTCTATTTTATAGGTAACTATTTAGTTTTAAATAGGAATAATTTAGTTAATGTTATGAATTTTATTTATATTTATTTAAAGTATATTTATGTTAGGGGGTGTTAGGGTTATACTTAGGTTTAGGGGTTAATAAATTTAATATAGTGGGGGTGGCAGATTAGGGGTTAATAAATGTAGGTAGGTGGCGGCGATGTTAGGGACGGCAGATTAGGGGTTAATAATATTTAACTATTGTTTGCGATGCGGGAGTGCGGCGGTTTAGGGGTTAATATGTTTATTATAGTGGTGGCGATGTCCGGGGCGGCAGATTAGGGGTTAATAAAAAAAAATAAGTGTTTGTGATGCGGGAGGGCCTCGGTTTAGGGGTTAATAGGTAGTTTATGGGTGTTTAGTGTACGTTTTAGCACTTTAGTTATGAGTTTTATGTTACGGCGTTGTAACATAAAACTCATAACTACTGACTTTCAAATGCGGTAGAAATCTTGACAGGATAGGGTCTACCGCTCACTTTTTGGCCTCCCAGGACAGACTCGTAATACCAGCGGTATGCAAGTCCCATTGAAAAAAGGGTTTAGGTAAGTCCATTTGCGGTAAGCCAAAAAAAGTGTGCAGTGACCCTAAACCTGCAAGACTTTAAACGCTGCTTTTTCAGATTACCGCAAAACGCGTAATCTAGCCCATAGTGACTATATAGTTTTAGATTAGGTGAATGCATAGCATAATTCACGTTTCTTAAAATTTACTTTCACTTTAAGTACTTTTTATATTTACATGCAGAGTTAGAACTTATAGTGGAGAGGATGAAGATATACCGTAAAGAGTTTGTGTACCACAATCAGTGGAGCTAAACGGAGATTTAAGATATTGCTCCAGTAGAGGTTTAGGGAAGCTTCATCCCCTTTCTTGTATATTTGGGACCAACTTCAGACAGGCTGGGCCTATAAAATAATTTAGCTGAATTAGTATATGTCATTACAGGAAAGCCATCAGCATGTTTGCCACAGGAGAGGGACTCCTGACCCAAGAGGACAAGGTGACTGAAGATGGCTTGCAGGAGGTTTTCGAGACCAATGTCTTTGGCCATTATATACTGGTAACAATATACTTATATACTGGTAACAATATACTTATATACTGATAACAATATACTTATATACTGGTAACAATATACTGATATACTGGTAACAATATACTGATATACTGGTAACAATATACTTATATACTGATAACAATATACTGATATACTGGTAACAATATACTTATATACTGGTAACAATATACTTATATACTGATAACAATATACTTATATACTGATAACAATATACTTATATACTGATAACAATATACTTATATACTGATAACAATATACTTATATACTGGTAACAATATACTGATATACTGGTAACAATATACTGATATACTGGTAACAATATACTTATATACTGATAACAATATACTGATATACTGATAACAATATACTGATAACAATATACTGATAACAATATACTGATATACTGATAACAATATACTTATAGACTGATAACAATATACTTATATACTGATAACAATATACTTATAGACTGATAACAATATACTTATATACTGGTAACAATATACTTATATACTGGTAACAATATACTGATATACTGATAACAATATACTGATATACTGATAACAATATACTTATATACTGATAACAATATACTTATATACTGGTAACAATATGCTTATATACTGATAACAATATACTGATAACAATATACTGATAACAATATACTGATATACTGGTAACAATATACTTATATACTGGTAACAATATGCGTATATACTGGTAACATATACTTATATACTGGTAACATATACTTATATACTGGTAACAATATGCGTATATACTTGTAACATATACTTATATACTGGTAGCAATATACTGGTAGCAATATAATTATATACTGGTAATAATATAACAAAATACTTATATACTGGTAGCAATATACTTGAAACACAAAATACTGTACTTACTTTTTCAACACGCTGATTTTGTAAACATATCACTTTAAAAGACATTAAAGGGAACGTCACAATTTAAACTTTCATGATTCAGATGCAGCTTAAAGGGACAGTAAACTTACAAAATAATGTTATATAATCGCGCCATTAAACTGAATGTAGCTCGCTACCAGAGCGGGAGCAAGCTATATTCAGTTTAATGGCACAATCGTACTCGCTGTGCCTAGACAGAGCGCCCGCGAAGCGCTTTTGAAAAACAAGACCCGCTCAGTAGAGCCTGGAGCGGAGTCCAACTTTGGAATAAAGAATCTGGCAATGCTTTTGATTTATAAAGCTGCCGCTAAGATAATGTTATATAATTCTGCACTATGTGCAGA
Source organism: Bombina bombina (assembly GCF_027579735.1). Taxonomy (NCBI): domain Eukaryota; kingdom Metazoa; phylum Chordata; class Amphibia; order Anura; family Bombinatoridae; genus Bombina; species Bombina bombina. The sequence goes on from NC_069508.1 coordinate 57,449,017, forward strand.
ATTATATCACATTATTTTGTAAGTTTACTATCCCTTTAAGCTCAGAGAGTTGGCGGTGGTGCGTACTGTGTTTGTGAAGACTTAGTTTGTGTCATACAAGCCACTGCTGATTCTCTGAGAAGGTGTAGTGTTTGAATACTGGTGTTTGGGAAATAAAAAACATAAAAACAGGAATAACTTTTACTCAAATAATTTTTGCTAATGGATAAATGTTGGGGGAAATGCTTCTATTTAAGATTGAAATATACCCATGCACATTTAAAAAAAAATTAATTCTATTCCTTTAATTTCGCTTTAAATAGGAGGCACAAATTTGGAAATAAGAATTATTTATTACAATTATAACAAGTTAGAGGAGAAATTATAAAAACCTTCCAGACATATAATGTTCTCTTCTTTTACTCCTGTAGATACGAGAGCTGGAACCTCTATTGTGTCACACAGATATCCCGTCACAACTCATCTGGACGTCTTCAAGCAATGCCAGGAGGTCGGCTTTTAACCTATCAGATTATCAGCACAGCCAAGGCCAAGAATCGTACAGCTCCTCCAAATATGCCACTGACTTGCTTAGTTTGGCTTTGAACAAGCACTTCAATAAACAGGTCTGTACCCCTTCTCAAAGGTCATGTGCAAATAGTTCACAGATTGTGTTACACATCATTAGCTGACCTAGATGCAAACTATAGTATTTATAGCGTTTCAAGGAGGTATACCCTGTATTGTAAAACAATGCACATTTTTGTAACAAAATTACCCTAAAAAACAGTGCTTGACAATATCCATCCTTGTCCTTCCCTGTCCCTATGGAGGTTTAAAGATTCTGACCTAGGTCATAAGTGGAGAGCGAAAATATAAGTGTTATCGTACTTTAACATTGCTCGAACCCAGTCAATAGCACTTCTGTTTTTTAGCCCATATTACAAGTCCAAAGTTAGTTTTTATCGCTCAAGCGATAGTCTAAAGGGAGCTAAATTCACCCTGACTGTGCTGATGCACCTCACTAAACTCAGAGGCTCTGGCCGCCCATGGCACAGCGTTCTCCTTCGTCCTCTAAACCAATAGCCCTGCGTGTCAGCGAACAGTATTCTGTATGCTAGCACGGCCATTGGTTTAGAGGTGCAAACGTTGTCTCATTGATAGAAGAGGGCTGTGCCACGGGCGGCCGGAGCCACTGAGTTTAGCAAACTGCAGCGGCACAGAAAGGGTGAGTTTAGCACTTTTTTTTTTTTTACTAACTGGTCACTTAAACTCAACTTTATTTTTATAACGTGACGGTAAATCCTAGCGATTTTGCTCGCACAATACTTAACCACTTGTAAAGAGTGTAATACCATCAACTTGTAATACCAGATTGTGGATATTCTTGGCATGAAGCTG